>NC_090343.1:45167647-45424579 GCF_035084215.1 Heptranchias perlo
AATTCCCTTTGTCCCGGGTCATATTACAAGCTATGAGCAGCGTTTCGAGAATTGTATTTTTTTTGTTTTTATGTGTTTCTGTTGATTATGTTTCCCCTATAGTACTGTTTCCCTTTTGGCAGCTAATATTGTCTTTCAGATGTTAGGAAGAGGGGTATCCAGAAGTGCATCAATATTTGTAGGAAGCTCTCCACAGATAATCTTGAAAACTGCTGTCTCAAATAATCCCATGCTTATTAATTCCTTTGTGAGTAGATGCATAGGAAAGTAGTCAATGAAAATTAACCATCACATATTAAACACTCTCAGGGGATAGGAAACAGTCTTCTTTCCGGGCTTTTCTGGTCATTCTTGTCTAGTTTTTCTGAACATTGGTGTGGAGCATCTTCTGAAAGAAAGTAACATCCTCTTAAAGGGCAGGCATCTGGCCACGTGTAGTAGAAGAAGCCATTTAAGGAACCTCCAAAGGATTTATTTGTGGCCCTTCACGAGTTTCTTGAAATGCTTCAGCATTGCCTCCACTTGCATAAAGTGTGAATTTTCTATAGTTTTGTGTTCAACTGCAAAGGGCAACTAAAACAGATTATTGGGGCAGTTCCATGGTTTGCATTATGTTGTCCAACAATTGGAAGTGATTCCAAATGGCATCATAATGCTGAGCCACCATGATACTAATGTGTCAGCTGCCGGTGAACAAACAATCCAGGAGGCTTGATAAGGCCCACTCCTCAATCATATGTGCAGTTACACTGACAAGTGGAGTAAAGGGATTCTCTCTCTCCACAGCTTGAGGAAATCTTATCGGGACTTATGGCTTTATTTGAGATCCACGTAGGAAGGCCTAAATCAATAAGGGGTGGGGAAGCACCCCTCGATCAACATGGTTGCTGTATGATACCAAACACTTCAACAGATGGGGCTCCAGAGCTTTATGTCCCAATTCTCCCATTTCTTTGTGGGATTTGAACAATGAAGAAAAATTGCTGTATTAACAGGATAGTTCCTTCAATGTTCTAAACATAACTAGTGCGGGCAATCACCAAGAGCTTCTACCTCCAAATCATTGCCTGCTTCTCCAACAACCTTTCCATCACTGAATTCCTTATCCATGCCTTTGTGACCTCCAGAGTCTCCCATCCTCCAGAGACTCCAATTTGTCCAAAACTCTGCATGTGTTCTGACCCGTACTACATTCTGTTCACCCATAACCCCGTTCGCACTGATGTACACTGGCTCTCGATCTCTTGATGCATTTAATTGAAAACCCTTTTCCTCATCTATAAATCCCTCCGTGGCCTGCCCCATCCTATTTCTGTCAACTCCTCCTGTTGTAGATCCCCTCCTGAATACTCTGTTGCCTTAATCTTGATCGTTAACACTTCTAAAAGCATTGATTCGGGTTTACTTTTTGTATCTGATTATTTTGTATATTTGCATAAGATCCCGTCTGAATCATATCTGTGGATGAAGACTCCTAGTTTATCAAGCTGTTCCTCATTGCCCGTTCTTCAAAAACTGGGGATCAGCCTTGCTGTTCTACAGTGTGTGCACACAAGTAACAGGCCCATCCTCAGTGGGGTATCCTCACATTCATTTCAAACTATCCAGGCAGTACTAGTTACCGTTCTATTGAGTTTTTATATGGGCAACAATATGCATTTACTAAGCACCTTTAAGATAGAAAAATGCTGCAAAGCACTTCACAGAAACACAAACAAAAAAATGGATGCAGAGCCAACGGAGATATTAGGAGGTGACCAAAAATTTGGTCCAAGAAGTGAATTTTAAAAAGGGTCTTTAAAAGGAGGAGAAAGAGGTCGAAAGGCAGAGGGGTTTAGGGAAGGAGTTCCAGAGCACAGGGCCTAGGCAGCTGAAGGCACGGCTGTCATTGGTGGGGTGCAGGGATGTACAAGAGGCCACAGTCAGAGGAATGGAAAGCTGGAGAGAGGAGGTTACAGAGATAGGGACAAGCGAGTCCATGAAGGGCTTTCATCATGAGGAGGCAAATTTTAAATTTGATCATAGTCATAAAAAAAATACAAGAAATTATACTGCACGCTATTCCAGAGATTTAAAAAATGTAAAGATGCAGGCATACTTACCAGGAACTCATCTCTTATGAAGTACTTGGCCCTTGTGACCCTCGGATCTTCACCAGCCTCTGGTGATGCTGTTATAAATAAGGTAGTAACAAATTATGCCAATACAAAGAGGGTTTAGTACCAACTAAACTTGGTTGTATTAGAATAATTTTTTTTTTATTATAAGAAGTTATACACTACTACAAAACATACGATAGTGTTGAAATATTGGAGTTATCTCCAGTGTGATCTACAGTCTGCCCTACCTACACAGGCAACAGATTTTAGCACTTCCAACAGCTTTAATCATCCCAAATGGCTCTAAGGCAGGCTACTGTATTTATATCAACACTTAGCAACATTTATGTGCACAACATTGTCAATCAAGGTACATATTTAATGGAAGTTTAACATTCAAGACTTGGTTTTCAATGCAGCAGGGCAGACTGTTAAAGCCATTTTTACATTTAGGGAGGGGTTCTGAAAGAGCGATGCTCAAATGACCCACAATCTCTGTGTACCACTGTCTCTTGCCCTCCTTCCTGCTGCTGCTTCAAAACAAGGCCCGTAAAAATGCAACTTGTTGTTGAAGGCTAGAGATCCTTGATTAATGGGTAGGCTGTAAAAACTCTGCTCCACACATGATCAACAAAAATGTGAATCTCTGGCATTATCAGGACTACAGAGGTTGTCTGCTTTAAACTGCAGTGTGATCAATGGCAGGAGAACGGCACACTTTTTGTCAACTGAGCATTGATGTAAAAGTGACTAAAATTAAAACTACACTTAACACTTATGCATGAAAATGGTGAGCTTTTCCTCACCCAGAGATGAATCATCATCAAATGCCTTGCTGGGAAACAAAAATCAGTATCTGGTAGATACTTTCATTCTTCAAAAGATGTTCGACCGTACAGGTGTTTGTTGTAATCACCAAGGGACATAGTTATTTTTAAAAACTTGCACTGTATTACTTTTTGATCGGGAATATTCCTTCACATCCTGTTGTGCACTGACATTGTTGTGATAGCACCGTATTTCTTGACTACAGCAGACAGCCATGAAACCTCATGAGGACACACAATTTCCAAAGTAGCTCTAAGTCAGAAGGAGGATTGCTAAAGTCTGACTGGGAGCTTACAATGTGAGGTTGAATTTTGTTTGAAGACTGAGGAAGATCATCTATATTAAAAATCTTATGTCTGCACACACTTTCTGTCTACAAATTAATTGTCACATTTTTGTCACGCTTGTGTTACCTTCCCCCGCCACCCCCTCATTATAAATTCCTTTGTCCATATTTATATTGGAAAATGCCTATGTAAGCTTGTCACGTAATTACCCCTTCCTGCCACTGGTAGCACTGCAGCACCTCAGTTTTACATTGCCCAGCTCCTCAGCTTATACCAGAGAAATTCCAATGCTGTAACCAACTCAACTTCTATACTTCCAAACTGTGATAGGTTTTGCAATTTAACTATAAGTAATAACATATAATAAAATCAAAATGATATATAAAAATAAGGACAGATATATGACTTCCAATTGGGTGGCATTGGGCGAACTATGTCGTGGGTGCTTTGATCCAATTATTCCCCAGCCTCAAACCCAGCTTCACTTGGTCCGACTTCCCACATGAAACATCACGGAAGACTGAAAAGCACGGTGACAAAAATGAAGCATTTTGGTCTATAATGGATTTATTAGATCCCTTCCGCGTCACAGCACGTGGAGGGCTAACATTGGGTATTGTTAGCTGTTTCCGTAGGATGCAGAGAATACATACCTCAGAATGGCTGATACAATCACCTCAGGACAAGGCAGAGATTTAGTAAGGCCTTGATATATTTGGATTGATTGCTGCCATTGTCCTTGGATGGGGACATGTTTCATGGAACCACTGATCAATGGGTTAAGTCATCCCATTCAGTTACAACTATATTATGGGGCTGTTTAAAGCACATGCCTATGTATGCAGCATCATTTTGAATCCTGTGAATGGTTTACCATCTAATGTAGTCAAGAGTGTAGAATAGTGTATAAGTTAACTGCTTGGCATAGTTAAAGAGCATCATGGGATAGTTAGCATAGAGGGCTACAGTAAAGTAGGAAATGTAGAAACCGCAGGCTTACAACGGGTGAGATTCGGCAGAAGGTTTAGAACATTTAGTAAGAAATGAGTGAAATAGTTCAGCAATAGTAATAACCCGTATTATTCTGTGAGATACACCTAACAGGTGGTTTAGGTTAGGGCGTTACAATTCTACACGCTAAAGCAAGACTGGATGTGTTGTGAAGTTTAGGGCAATTTCAGAAGTATTAAAGGACCTGTGTAAAGAATTATGGCTTAATTTGGAGATGATAGGGGTAATTGTGACTTTGTCCGTTAAGAGTCAGCCGCTCATTATCTCCCAATTTTCATTTCTGCTGGAAATCAGAACAGATGTATAACATGTGGCTGATTCGATATATGAAGCTATATCTTAACTATATTGCAACCAAACTGCAGCCAGTCGGAAGCTATAAGTGATAGGGTTAGTCAGTAGCAACCTTGCGTAGCCACGTAAGAAGTAAGCGCCTTTGTTGTTTTGATTCTGAGCTGGATACTGGAGTCTATATTTTCTGCAAATCTACTGTGTGTTTAATACTATTCATTTACCAGTTTTAATGTTTAATAAATTTGATTCTTGATTTATATCCTGAGCCTTGTTCTGACAGATGAGGAGATCATATATGCACGTGATATACGCCAGTAAGCCAGGAGTACAGCAACCCTGGAGTCTTGGCACATTTATCTAGCTATCAGGCAGGTAAAGGCACAATATAACCTCAACTTCAAAACAGCCTTCCACCCAGTGCATCAGAGTGATTTTTTCCCATTTCCCAAATCAGCCCATCGTTCGGCATCCGTAAAATTGCCAACTTGTGCTAAATTATGGGAGTTTTTTTTGTGGGCATGTTCATTAGGACTGTGTTGAGACTGTCCCAAAAGCATTGCCACTTTTACAGATGGTTGAGAAACAAGACTTCTATCCCATCAGTATGGGCTAGATTCACTCTTGGTTCACAAAAGTGAAAGGACAATATTCTTATCCCTATGTTGCCTACTCCCTACACTTACTTATTTTAAACAAAAGCAGATTGGATCCTTGCCCAGCCATAGTTTTTAAAACAGAAAAAAAAAATCCCTAACCCACACTTAAAATGGCAGCCCTGGCTGAAAGGAATGTTATTCTGTTTGAATCAAGAAAAAAAAGCCTTTAAATTTGAAGATTTGTGATGGTCAGAAAAAGTAAATGAACGTTAGGCTCCATAAAAATTGTTTTATGCCTACATGGTTCAATTGCTTAAGAGCAGAGCAGGCCAGGAAGAGGGGAAGAGCAAGGAGAAAGGGGAGACGAGAGGAGGGAGAAAAAGAGAGAAAGTTATTTTTATTTATCCATATCTTGTGTCTCTTGTTTTGTTTTGATGGTGGGGGGTACAGGGGGAGGAAGAGGAGAACTGGAAGTATTTGTGTTCCTTTCCCCACCTGGACAACGCCATACACCACTAACCCATAATTTTAAGGTAGGTAACTACGCCTTTGTAGCCGTCCTTTCTGTGGGGAAGCTCCTGGCTTCTAGATAGTGCCTCTGAAAATAAATCTCAAATGCATGGAAAATCTGTGCACCACTTCTGGACAAGGAACTTTATCCACCAGCCCACCCAACACCTGGTCCTTGTAAACTACTCTGCTCCAAAGCTTCTGCTAATGCTTTTCTGTGCCTAGCTTTGCTAAATGCACAAACAGAGTCCAGGGTGACTCATCTCCCTGTCTCCTCCGTCAGACTATTAGGGTGCCATGCAGAAATGGGGTGTTTAATCTTGTGATGAGATTTTCCAACTGAGACACCTCAAACTACACCTTCTGTTGCTGTTCATTGCCCTGTAATAACTATTCATGGAAGAATCAGTGGGGTGGCATTGGAGAACTCATAGACTCTCACAACATGAGGCTATTCAGCCCATCATGTCTGTGCTGGCTCTTTGAAGGAGCTCCCCAATTAGTCCCACTCCCCTGCTCTTTCCCCATAAGCCCTGCAATTTTACCTTTTCAAGTACATACCAATTCCCTTTTGAAAGTTACTACTAAATCTGCTTCCACCACCCTTTCAGGCAGTGCATTCCAGATCATAACAACTCTCTTCGTGAATAAATTCCTCATCTCCCCCCTTGTTCTTTTGCAAATTATCTTAAATCTATGTCCTCTGGTTACCGACCCTCCTGCCAGTGGAAGCAGTTTCTCTGCTTTACCAGGTTGTGTACACTCTGTTACAACTTATTCACGGAACATCTAAAACATATTTTCCAATCACTAAGATTTACCCAGATATTCAAAACCGATTACACGTTAATTAGTCAAACCAAGCCACAAGAAACATCTCTAGCTTTAAAGAAAAAGTGCTCACCATCATCAGGTGTAGTGTAACGAGCAAACTCAGGAAAGTAGTCCTCAATTTTAGATTTTCCTGCCAGCACTTTCTCTGCCAGCAAATCCTGCTTATTGAGGAAGAGAATGACAGAAATGGTCCGCAGCCACCTAGTTTAAAAAATAAGTTTCATTCAGTGACCAATATTCCATATAAAAACAATTCAATTTCCTACATATATGCTTTTAGCTGATCTGTAAATTTGAGTTTCCTTGTGAAAGTGCCACAGGTAGCATCTGTACAGTAGGACCCGCCGAAATAAGGGATGTGAACTCGGCTCTGATGAGATCTAGGGCCTGGATTTTCAATGGCATTAAGGTCTCCATACCAACTGGCCTCCAAGAGACGAAATAAGGAACAGCGACATACTGCAAAGACAAATAGGAGATCTATATCTGTAAATCATGGGTCTCCGCTTCAGCGCTCTCTCCTGGCAATCTGACAGGCTGGAAAATGGCATTAGCTCATCAAAATGGTAAGCAATTTTCTTGACCTCATTTTAATCTAGTTTTCAGCATAATCTTAAAATGAGACCTAGACCATTTAGGAGTGAAATCAGGAAGCACTTTTTCACACAAAGGGTAGTAGAAATCTGGAACTCTTCCCCCTCTCTCCCCAAAGGCTGTGCATGCTGGGTCAATTGGAAATTTTACACCGAAATCAATAAATTTTTGTTAGGTAAGGTTACCAAGGGATATGGAGCAAAGGCAGGTAAATGGGGCTGAGGTACAGATCAACAATGATCTAACAGCAATGGTGGACTCCTGTTCCTGTGTAACTAAGTATCACAGGAGTTGTAAATTTACCTGTTATTCCAGATGCTTTTGAACAGGTTTAGAGCTTCTTGGAGCCGATTGGTCTGATTGTCCTCTCGTATAACCATGTTGTAGCTACTGCTAGCCACCACAAATATGATAGCAGTGACGTCTGATAAAAAAAAAGCAAGAAGTAAAGGAACGGAGGTAAATAAATTAGAAACACTCAGAGAAACAAGTCTCCATTATTTGGCCTTTAAAAATAACAAATCTACTTAAGACAGTATTAAACAGGAATGAGTTGTTATTGTTGAGCAATAGACGAGTTCACAGAACAGTTATGGTGATCAAAACACGTTGTACTGTCAGTATGACAAGCAAAGCAGCTTTTAAAGTCAGTAGTTTAATTCTCCAGTAATTTGAAATAATGTAGCTGAACTTCAAGCAAGTGGGGACAATGGGATACCCCAAACTTCGGTGTAGAGAGGAGGTGCTTGCAAAGAGAAATAAAAGACTGCATGTGCAGAGACACCAAAAAAGGTAGGCAAATGCACATGGGGAGATCATAAGAGCAAGACTGAGAGGCACAGAATTAGCATGGTAGAAAGGCATGGTAAATTAATTAAATAAAAATCTGGAATTAAAATACTCGTATCAGTAATGGTGGCCATGAAACTACCGGATTGTCGTAAAAACCCATCTGGTTCACTAATGTCCTTTAGGGAAGGAAACATGCCGTCCTGACCCGGTCTGGCCTATGTGTGACTCCAGACCCACAGCAATGTGGTTGATTCTTAATTGCCCTCTGAAATGGCCTAGCAAACCACTCAGTTGTAAAATCTAGCTACGAAAAGTCACAATAAGAATAAAACCGGACGGACCACCCGGCATCGGACCACTAGGCATCGGACACGACAACGGCAAACCAAGCCCAGTCGACCCTGCAAAGTCCTCCTCACTAACATCTGGGGACTTGTGCCAAAATTGGGAGAGCTGTCCCACAGACTAGTCAAGCAACAGCCTGACATAGCCATACTCACAGAATCATACCTTTCAGCCAACGTCCCAGACTCATCCATCACCATCCCCGGGTATGTCCTGTCCCACCGGCAGGACAGACCCACCAGAGGTGGCAGTACAGTGATATACAGTCAGGAGGGAGTGCCCCTGGGAATCCTCAACATTGACTCTGGACCCCATGAAAACACATGGCATCAGGTCAAACATGGGCAAGGAAACCTCCTGCTGATTACCACCTACCGCCCTCCCTCAGCTGATGAATCAGTCCTCCTCCATGTTGAACACCACTTGGAGGAAGCACTGAGGGTAGCAAGGGCACAAAATGGACTCTGGGTGGGGGACTTCAATGTCCATCACCAAGAGTGGCTCGGTAGCACCACTACTGATCGAGCTGGCCGAGTCCTGAAGGACATAGCTGCCAGACTGGGCCTGCGGCAGGTGGTGAGCGAACCAACACGAGGGAAAAACTTACTTGACCTCATCCTCACCAATCTACCTGTCGCAAATGCATCTGTCCATGACAGTATTGGTAGGAGTGACCACCACACAGTCCTCGTGGAGACGAAGTCCCGTCTTCACACTGAGGACACCATCCAACGTGTTGTGTGGCACTACCACCGTGCTGATCTAGCAGCTCAAAACTGGGCATCCATGAGGCACTGTTGGCCATCAGCAGCAGCAGAATTGTATTCCAGCACAATCTGTAACCTCATGGCCCGGCATATTCCTCACTCTACCATTACCAACAAGCCAGGGGATCAACCCTGGTTCAATGAGGAGTGTAGAAGAGTATGCCAGGAGCAGCACCAAGCGTACCTAAAAATGAGGTGCCAACCTGGTGAAGCTACAACTCAGGACTACATGCATGCTAAACAGCGGAAGCAACATGCTATAGACAGAGCTAAGCAATTCCACAACCAATGGATCAGATCAAAGCTCTGCAGTCCTGCCACATCCAGTCATGATTGGTGGTGGACAATTAAACAACGAACGAGAGGAGGAGGCTCTGCAAACATCCCCATCCTCAATGATGGCAGAGTCAAGCACATGAGCGCAAAAGACAAGTCTGAAGCGTTTGCAACCATCTTCAGCCAGAAGTGCCGAGTGGATGATCCATCTCTGCCTCCTCCCGATATCCCCACCATCACAGAAGCCAGTCTTCAGCCAATTCGATTCACTCCACATGATATCAAGAAACGGCTGAGTGCACTGGATACAGCAAAGGCTATGGGCCCCGACAACATCCCAGCTGAAGTGATGAAGACTTGTGCTCCAGAACTAGCTGCGCCTCAAGCCAAGCTGTTCCAGTACAGCTACAACACTGGCATCTACCCGACAATGTGGAAAATTGCCCGGGTATGTCCTGTCCACAAAAAGCAGGACAGATCCAATCCGGCCAATTACCGCCCCATCAGTCTACTCTCAATCATCAGCGAAGTGATGGAAGGTGTCGTCGACAGTGCTATCAAGCGGCACTTACTCACCGATGCTCAGTTTGGGTTCCGCGAGGACCACTCGGCTCCAGACCTCATTACAGCCTTGGTCCAAACATGGACAAAAGAGCTGAATTCCAGAGGTGAGGTGAGAGGAGAGTGACTGGCCTTGACATCAAGGCAGCACTTGACCGTGTGTGGCACCAAGGAGCCCTAGTAAAATTGAAGTCAATGGGAATCGGGGAAAACTCTCCAGTGGCTGGAGTCATACCGAGCACAAAGGAAGATGGTAGTGGTTGTTGGAGGCCAATCATCTCAGCCCCAGGACATTGCTGCAGGAGTTCCTCAGGGCAGTGTCCTAGGCCCAACCATCTTCAGCTGCTTCATCAATGACCTACCCTCCATCATAAGGTCAGAAATGGGGATGTTCGCTGATGACTGCACAGTGTTCAGTTCCATTTGCAACCCCTCAGATAATGAAGCAGTCCGAGCCCGCACGCAGCAAGACCTGGATAACATCCAGGCTTGGGCTCATAAGTGACAAGTAACATTCGCGCCAGATAAGTGCCAGGCAATGACCATCTCCAACAAGAGAGAATCTAACCACCTCCCCTTGATATTCAACGGCATTACCATCGCCGAATCCCCCACCATCAACATCCTGGGGATCACCATTGACCAGAAACTTAACTGGACCAGCCATATAAATACTGTGGCTACAACAGCAGGTCAGAAGCTGGGTATTCTGCGGCGAGTGACTCACCTCCTGACTCCCCAAAGCCTTTCCACCATCTACAAGGCACAAGTCAGGAGTGTGATGGAATACTCTCCACTTGCCTGGATGAGTGCAGCTCCAACAACACTCAAGAAGTTCGATACCATCCAAGATAAAACAGCCCGCTTGATTGGCACCCCATCCACCACCCTAAACATTCACTCCCTTCATCACCGGCACACAGTGTCTGCAGTGTGTACCATCCACAGGATGCACTGCAGCAACTTGCCAAGGCTTCTTCGACAGCACCTCCCAAACCTGCGACCTCTACCACCTAGAAGGACAAGGGCAGCAGGTACATGGGTACAACACCACCTGCATGTTCCCCTCCAAGTCACACACCATCCCGACTTGGAAATATATCGCCGTTCCTTCATCGTCGCTGGGTCAAAATCCTGGAACTCCCTTCCTAACAGCACTGTGGGAGAACCGTCACCACACGGACTGCAGTGGTTCAAGAAGGCGGCTCACCACCACCTTCTCAAGGGCAATAAATGCCGGCCTCGCCAGCGACGCCCACATCCCATGAACGAATAAAAAAAATAGGAGCTCGGGGAATGGATCAGATGTCCTGGCTTCTGAAAGAAGGAAGCATAGAGGCAAAGGTTGCTGAATGTATGGTACGATCTCATGGTTAACTGTATAGGAGTTTTCTATATTTTTCAGAATTCTTGTATTTTGTATGCATTTATGCCGTAATGTTATTTGTGGGGATATACAGTACATCGGGTGAAGAAGCAATATGGCCACCGATAGTCTTTTCTACCTGTACAAATTTCAGCCCATGCTCATTTGAGGCAGTCAGAAAAGTGTAGCTTTTTTATGCTTATGTGACACAGGCTATGCACAAGACATTCAATTGTATAGATAGAGATTGCAGTTGGGATAGAGGCTAGTATTAAAATTTTGCAGATGTATTAAGATTAGTTATGCAAATGGACACAACTGAAAAATGACTTAACAGTGATAAATGTAAAGTTGCTTTTTTTTTTAAAAACAAAGTGTACAATGAAGGGAATAGAACTGGCACTAGGACCGTTCCAAGGTCCCTTTCAATGTCAAGACAATATGGAGAAGCAATTAAAAAAGCAATTTGAATACTGGGATACATAACCAGAGCAGTGCAGTACAAATCTATTAAGGTTTTGCTGAGGGTTTATAATGTACTGGTCAGACCACATTTGGGGTTATGAGCATATTTCTAATTGGCATATTTCAAATGCGACATACACAAGGTAGCGGGTGCAGAGAGCAAAAATGATTCCAAGTATAGAGGGAATCAGCTCCAAGGACAGATTAGACTGTAGAACTGAAGTTTCTCTAAAGAGCTGTCCGTAAAGGGTGTGGACAAAGTTTCATCAAGATAATCAAATGCTACAGATAAGATGAACTGAGTATTACTTCAAGGGAAGCCAGCCAATGGGACAAATGTAAATTTAACACTGATTTTTGGGGAAGTTTAGGGTCCTGAATATTTGGAATAATCTATTAGGTAAGGTGGTGAAATAAAATTAATTAAGAGTTCAAGATGCAGTTGGATGATAGGCTGGATGGGTTGGAGTAGGATAGGGATGAGCTTGTATTTATAGGCCACCTTTAATGCTAGTGAAATGCCCCAAGCCACTTCACAAAGGAAGAAAGAAATGGGTGCTGAGACAGTTAGAAGAGGTGACTAAAAGCTGCTTGAAGAGATGAGAAGACTTTTGGGGTTGTAGGGCTCAGGGAGGGAATGCTCACAGAAATCTATCGATGAAGATGGGGATTATAAATGTAATATACTGGGGACAGGGAGTCAATGTAGCTCAATGAGCGTGGGGTGACGTGTGAGTGATAATTGGTGTGGGACAGGATGCGGGAAGTGGAATTTTGGTTGAGTTGGAGGTTGGGAAGTGGGCAAGGGCAGTGTTGGAGAAATTGAGTCTAGAGGTGACAAGGGAGTGGAATTTTTGGTAGGGGCTGAAAATTATGTCTTTTGTCTTCTCATTGTTCAATTGAAGGAAACTCTGGTTCATCCATGATGACATTGGATAGGCAGTGTGACAACAGGCGAGCTGCCATGGGGCTGAGGAATATCGTGAAGTGGTAGAACTGGGTATTACCTGGATACATATGAAAATGAACCTGTGCCTACAGATGATATCACCAAGTGGCAATATGTAGATAAGGAAGAGGAAGGAACCAAGAGCAGGTTCTCCAGGAATTCTGCAGGTGACAGGAGAAGGAACTGTTGCTGAAGGTGCGCAAGCTATGCTGGGACAAGGAGGAGTGGAACCAGGAAAGGGCAGTTGCATAGGGCTGAATAACGGAGGAGAGTCAACTGTCATGGAGAAATTGAGGACCAGGAGGGATAATGCATCCTCAACTTTTTCTTACATACTTAAAATGCATGACTGCAGCTTACCATTGATACGTAATTGGTAATTGTGTCAAATCTATGGATACACAATGCCTCAATTTAAAATGATTTACAATGCAAGTACTATATGTGTGAAATTTATGCACAGTACGTTATAGGTCTATTTTGCAACTCTATCATGCATGTCCCAATCCTTTCCTGTTCAGCCTACTAGCTGACATTCACTCACTTTCTTCCCTGCCACTTTTTTTTTAACCAGCTTGCTTCTCTCTTGCATGCATCCATCTTTTCTTCTGGTTTGTCCCTTGCTTGACCTCATTTCTCTATCTTTCAGGAAATCCTAACTTCTCACTGCTCTTCATTCTAGTTTCATTTTATAGAGCTCCCTGATGTAAATACTGGCACCTGTAATCATAGATTAAACTCCCAAAAACATTGACTGTATAACTTCAACTACCTCTGAAGCACTATAAAACACCAAAAAAAATCTTAAAAAGCAATAGTATTAAATAAACACAGAAACAAGCAGCTGTGGCATATAACATAGGAACATGGACATATAAAAAATGAGATAAGGATTTTCAATGGCTCAGCAAATTTATCCAGCCGGTAGGTACCAGGTTAAATGTCCAGTCTGTGCTGTATTAGCCAATTTCAATAATGGCAGAGCAGGGTGACAACAACTGGAGTCAGTGCCACCTGGGTTAGCAGTATAAATTGGCCAGGGTTCCCACCTCCAAATGCCACCCCCGTGGGTACGCTGGGAGTGGAGGTGTGGACAGGAATGGGCTTGGTTGTGATGGTCCCCCGTGAACAGTGTCATGGTGCTTGCTGGAGGAGCTAACATCGAAACATCAACAGGGGATTCTTCCATCTCTCGACATTTACAATGTAATTTACTGAATAAATGCAGAGTGAAAAATACAAAGACTATGATGCTGCAGACACCAGGTGTGTTATCCTGCTCGTCACTGCAAATTATTCGAGAGGAGGGAAACAGCTATGCTTCTTCAAGCTCCATCAATCTGGCTCTAGGATTTGAGAAGTTATTCAAGCAAGATGAGCTAGGTCTGCATCAGTCTTTCATTTCCAAAAAGATGGAATGGTATGCCGGGCAAAAGCCCAACCGAAGTCTGGTGAAACTGACCCAACTAAGCTAGGTGAGCTGGCAGACTCGGAACTAGCGACATTAATATTGAGAATTAGGCACTCTTCCTTCTTGGATGGATGCTCATTTTCCTGCCCCCAAGCTGATGGATGTACATTCCCAAAGAATCTTCCCATATGTGTAATACCCTAAATATGCTGCCTTAAAATACTTCACTTCCAGCTCTTACCATTGAAACACTGAATCCATTTCCTGCGCTCGTCTCGTTGCCCTCCGACATCAAACATGCTGCAAAAGGAAAATGGTAGAACCCATTTTACGATCAACTCAAGATTAAACCTCATGCAAGATCAATTTCCTCAAATTGAAGACTATTAACATTCAGAAAAAAGTCTAACCAATGTTGGCCAGCAAAAAACAAAAGAACAAATGAACTTGCTAAATTTGCTCCATCTACATTCCAAATGCCAGCAATATTTTCACGGGCAAGGTTAAAAACCCAGTATCTCAGCATTCCCATGTTCTGTTTCACCTGGGACATTGGATTTTCTGGTGTTAGAGAGTCAGTCAGGGTTCCTAAAACAATTCCAGTAGATATTGGAAATAAATTGCTTGTATTCTAAATGGACAGAACCAAAGGCATTCACCATTCTACGCAGTTCTATTTTTAACAAAACATGAAATAAACATTACAATACAGTATCTGGCTAAATGAGTTGTGGAACGTACCTCATTATTCCTTAACTACATGGAATGTTATGATCTTGCTCCGACCGCTCAAAACGACAAATATCATGGCACAATTCATTTGTACGTGCATAGTTGAAGGATTGAGGAAAAGTGTTAATTATCTATCATAGGTATGCTCATCCTGATTCTTCAAACACAAAGCTCCATCTCGATGTGACCTGACACAAATCCTTTTTGAGTGCATTTAAATTCCTTGTTCGAACACCATGGTATGACTACTGGTGTCTCTTTCCTGCTTGATTGGCACCCCCATCCACCACCCTAAACATTCACTCCCTTCACCACCAGCGCACTGTGGCTGCAGTGTGTACCATCCACAGGATGCACTGCAGCAACTCGCCAAGGCTTCTTCGACAGCACCTCCCAAACCCACGACCTCTACCACCTAGAAGGACAAGGGCAACAGGCACATGGGTACAACACCACCTGCACGTTCCCCTCCAAGTCACACACCATCCTGACTTGGAAATATATCGCCGTTCCTTCATCGTCGCTGGGTCAAAATCCTGGAACTCCCTACCTAACAGGACTGTGGGAGAACCTTCACCACACGGACTGCAGAGGTTCATGAAGGTGGCTCACCACCACCTTCTCAAGGGCAATTAGGGATGGGCAATAAATGCTGGCCTTGCCAGCGACGCCCACATCCCGTAAATGAATAATAAAAAAAAATCTTAGGTACACTTCTAGAATAAAACTTGCAATCTTTTGGGGGGGGGGGGGGGGGGGGTAGCAACATTACTATATGATGCCGTTCTCTTTTTTTAAAACGAGGAATCCCTCCCTCTCCCCCAACTCTGGTTATTTATTTATATGTTGAGGTTAGACTTATTAAACGGATGAGAACACCCATCTCCACTGAAATATAACATTTTAAGATCAATTCAACTTGTTTTAGTAAAATTGCTATGTCAGTACATGATTGATTTGCTTAGAATCAGTACTTATAAAAAGTACACAATTTGAGCTTAATTCTCAAAGTGGCCAGGTTGACCAAGAATTATGGCCCAGCTTTGATTGCTACATGCGATAATGTCTTTCACAGGTTCTTTGCCAGTTGGCGTTTCTGGCTTCCACTGAAGTCTCCCCATCCTACGTTCTGCTCTACAGAACCAGACTGTTATGATGGGTGGAGATTGTTGAATGAAAGATGAAGCAAGGCTACCTACTGTGTGGGATTGTCTTCATTCTTTGAATGATGTGCATCCTCCACACACCACAATCCCACCTAATCAGGCCTTCCAGGTGTAAGTTTTTGGATCTTTGATTAGTCAGTTTCTATTTGCCTTTTTTCCAGTCTGAAGCTGTCCCTTCATCCTACTGTCGTGATTTACTTGAACACTGTAGTGCTCCAGATTTACTTGCTTATATACCTCTGTGACAGGAGTGCCCAACCTGCAGCTTCATAGCCCCGGCAATTGGATCACTGAAGCCCCAACGGCTCAATCCTACTTGCACATATTTCTTATTTTATGGTTTGTCCTGTTTGAGGTTTGGAAAACACTTGTTTGTCTCTCTTGCTTCATTGGTGGATAAATCTTGAGCTGTTAGTATCAGCAACTTGACATACATGGCATCATTCACGTAAAGTACCAATGCAAGACATGAAGACCATTGCTCTATGAAGTTTCCTCTTATTCACCTCTTTTCAGATAGCTGGTGATGTTTGGCAAGGACAGGGGCGATGGAGGGTGTAATCCGGCTAGGTGAGCAACTCAAGCCTAGATGCGATAAATACATGGATTCTGGACAAGATAGGTGTAGATGGGAATAAATTACTGGTTGGGTGGGGGTGCAGTCAAAAAGAATGCATAAGGGAGGACTGAGCAGGGAAACGTCAAAAGGGAGAGATGCAGTTATGGACATGAACATATAAAAACATTGGACAGGAAATGATCAGGTGGTCCATCCAGCCTGTCCCATACAGCTGTGATGCATTATGCATCACGTCAAGAGATTCCTTACTCCCTAGGTGCCATGCAGTCTACTGGGAGGCGAAAAAACAAATCAAGGCTAATTTGCGGCGGGGGGGCGGGGGAATAATTGGGAAAATTCCTCTCCCATCTCTCTCGGCTATGAAGACATTCACAAATTCTTTACTTTTAGTGTCCAAATTGAGGACAAGGGCATTGTGGAGGGTGATCAGTGGACACAGTGGTAGAGTTGCTTTTAGTGTCTAAAGGACGGAGGAAGGTCAGAGGCAGGTCAGAGGTGATAACGGAGAAGAGTTTGGAATTGTTCCTGCTCTTTGGAATGATTTTAGTGTAGTAAATAAATTTCACCATGGAAAAGAAGCAAAACTATAGCTTGAGGTGGTCAAGCCAGATCTGGTAGGGGACAGCCAGGTCAGGCCAGGCACTTGCCATATGTTTTCAGGTTTGCAGTCATAGATTGAGGCTACAAATAAATGATTAAGAACAAAGCTAGTTAACGGCTGGCTACATCAGATTCTTACAACTCGCTTTCCTTGGCTCTTGTGGGATTATGCGATGATTGCACCCCTTTGATGCTGCATACCTTTTGCTGTGACTTGGGTACACAGCTGGGAAAGTAGAGTTGAAGCTTTCTTCCCAATGGGTGAATGAACAAAGAAGGATTGATTAATTGTTTGCAACGAATGGACTCAGTTATCAAGTAGGGATTCACAACTGCACGGGGTGGGGAGAGGGAAAATCATAAAACGCAGTGCTGTTAATTAAGTTAAAGTGATTGCAAGGGAGAATAATGGGATTTACAGTAATGTAGAATTCACAATTTGCTGTATTGTGATTAATTCACTTATGTTTTCTCTTAAACCCCATTTTACTGACACAGATCCATTTACATCATATTTATCTACCCTTCCCAAGAACTGACCTGCTCCCAGACACGTGCCAACCCCTTGTGGGCAAAACGATGGTATTCAGGTTGACCTGCTAACTAATTTTCCTTTCCAGCCTCTGTTCATCACTGCCCTGCGATCGGAAAGCAGAGACTGCGAATGCACATGCACTCCAGCAGCACTCTCAACACGTTCATAATTATTCACAAATCAAAACAAAACGTCACATTCCTATGAATGTTGGGTCACCAAGTCATTATTACACACAGAAGAAGTTAAGGTATACTCACTGAAAGTTTACTTTTTCAACTTGAAACCTGGTTTCAAAAATTCCCGATGTCAAAACTCTGCATCGCAGAAGGTCCTTCCAAAAGGAAAAAAGAATGTCAGCATAATGAGAAAGGCAAAGAGTCTGTTGTTACCATGTTGCATATTACAGACCCCTGGGTTACGGAGATATCTGAGTATGCATCAATGCCATGAGCCATGATGCCCAATTGGCATCTCAATTAATTTAATTACTTTTTAAAATTGTTGTCCATGGTTACCAGCCATTCACCAGTATTTTGCTCAAGTGGCCACTCTTTGGCATTGGGACACAGCCAAATATAATTGGGACAGGACCAATCATTGGGATAGAGATCTGACATAACTGGAACAGGGATCAGACATTGAGACAGAACAAGAAACAAGTGGGACAGTGATCAAGCAGTGAGCAGAGCAAGATATAACTGGGATAGAGATCTGATATTGGGATAGAGCAAAACATAACTGGGAGAAACATCTGAGACTGGGACACAGCAAAGTATAACAAGGATGTTTCTTAAACTTTTGCTTTGGGTAGGATTTTTTTTTGGTATCCAGTGCCTGTTATACAATGTTAAGTGTTGTACTGTGCATCTGTCACGGAATTTGCTTTAGGTTTAGAGATCCCATTCACCTCCTCAGAAAAAAAGCTGCTCCTGTTGATTTTTGCAAAAGGCAATGGGCAATTAATAAATTTCAGATATAGGAACATAAGAATTACTGGACGAAAAAAGACCAAGGTCCACCTAGTTCACCGTCTACCATCTTGGTAGTCGCATGATACAATAATAATGGAGTTCTTGGCCAATCGTTGCAATCAATCTCTATCAATTAGTCTACAACAGAACTAGACATGAAGCGAGAAAACCCCCCCCAACGGTGGAAAGCTTTGGGAACCTGGTCCAAAGTCACCTGTCCCTCCCAAGCATGCTACACTTACCACATCTTGTCTCAAATTACTCATATACTCTATCCCAAAATATTATTTTCTGAAAGGAATCTATCTACTTTTCATTTGAATGAATCAACACTATCTGCTTCCAAACTCGCCCCAGGAAGCCTGTTCCACAGATTTACCACTCCCTCACTGAAATAATGGTTCCGCAGATTAGTTTTGAATTTACTCCCCCTTCGAACGCAGAAAGTGTCCTTTGGTTCTACTGTTCTGGACAAGAGGAAACAGCTTGTCATGGTCCACATTATCTAGTCCCTTTAGAATCCTAAAACAGTAATCATATCACCTCTCAGCCCTCTCTTTTCCCAGTAAGAACATGTCCAATTTACGTAATCACTCCTCATAATCCAATCCCTCCATCCCTTCAATCATTCTGGTTGCTCACTTCTGTATCCTTTCAATAGCTGCAATATTCTTTTTGTCCTGTGACTAGAACCGTACACAGTATTCTAAGTGCGGTCGCACCAATGATTTATTGAGCAGGAGGATTCCCTCACTATTTCAGCACAATATTAACCTTTTAATGGATGCCAACATCTGATTTGCTTTACTCAGTCACTGAGCATTGTTGCTTCAATTTATTGTCTATCAGGACCCCCAAATCTCTCTCATTTTCCATACACATCATTTTCTTTCCAGTTAAGTAATAGTCACTTCCTGGATTTATTTTCCGAAGCACTTTGCATTTCTCTACATTGAATTCATCCACCACCTGTCTGCTCATTTTCCAAGTATATTCAAATCCTCCTGCAGCTTATCCAGCTTAACTTTGGCGTCTACCACCTTCATTAGCTTTATATTATCTGCAAATTTAGCTACTATGCTTGTGATCCTGGGCTCTGGATCATTTATGAAGATATTGAACAAAAGAGGTCCCAAAATAGACCCCCGTAGGACCCCACCTGGTAACATTCTCTCAGGCTGATGACAATCCCTGTACCACCACCCTCTGAGATCTATCGTTCAACCAACTGCACATCCATTGTAAAATATTTCCACTGTTTCCTGCCTACTGTAGTTTCCTGGGTCACCATATAAATCATGTGACTCCCACGCTGGATTTATCAGCTAGTGTATGCCTCCTCGTGTACATGAAATGGGTTGGAACATTATCCTTGGTTTTGTACCTAGGGGTAGCTTTATCCTGTATCTAACTCCCTGATATGGGAGTACCTGCATGGGCAGCGAGTAGGAGAGAGGGATTAGATTAGGTGGTTCATGTAGAAAAAACATTTGAGTGCAGACCTGATGGGCTGGATGGCCTCTGCCCTGTAACACTATGATTTTTATGTATGGAAATGAGTGACAAATATCAATACCAATTGCATAGGATACAAAAGCAAGGAGGGAATGCAGAATTTGTACAAGAACATAGTTAAGCTGAAGTTGGGAGTACTGTGCAGAGTTTTGGGCACTCCATTACAGAAAGTATATAAAGCAATTGAAAAGGTACAGTGTATATTCGCTGGGATATTCCTAGTGATGAGGGGTCACAGGAAGGACTTTAAAAGTTCGGGCTTATTTCACTGGAACCGAGAAGGTTGAGGGGGGACCTAATAGAGGTTTTCAAGATCATGAAAATTCATGATACGTGAATAGTAATAGATTGTTTCTGCTGGTCAGTGAAACAATAATGAAAGGGCAGCAGTTTAACAATCACAAAAAGAATAAAAAAGGGGTGGTTAGAAAGATATTTTGTTACACAGAAGGTAGTCAGAACATGGAATTCATTGTCTAAGCAAAGTCTAGAAGGGAATTAGATAGTTGAATGAAAAAGAGTATTAGAGGGCATGGGGAGCGGGTAGGAGTGTGGGATTAGATTAGATGGTTCATGTAGAAAAAATATTGAGTGCAGACCTGATAGGCTGGACGGCCTCTGCCCTGTAACATTCTATGATTTTATGTATGGAAATGATTGACAAATATCAATACCAATTGCATACTGGAGTTGTGCATTATTTCAATTTTGACCAATGTGTCTCACTACCACCTAAAAATACAATGTGATCTACTTAACTAAATGGCAATTTGAACTTTAAATAAAAAAAAACGTTTTTGTGAATCATGAGTCAAACAGGTGAGGGACGCTCATGCTTGGAAATAAAACACTTTTGTGTTGTTGTTACCCAGCGTCAGCATCAGGTACTCCCATATCAGGGAGTTAGATGCCAGATAAAGCTACCTCCGCACCATGTCATCAATGTGACTAACACACCAAGTACAGAGCAGAGATCCAACTTCACCACAGCACGCTTTACTACACCAGTGTGATGTTTTTCTATTTCCCACACAATCTCTGAATGAGATTACTGATTTAGAACATAAGAAATAGGAGGAGGAGTAGGCCATATGGCCGCTCAAGCCTGCTCCGTCATTCAATAAGATCATGGCTGATCTTCTACCTCAACTCCACTATCCTGTACTATCCCCATATCCCTTGATTGAGTGCCAAATTACAGGTAGGCTTGTACTGTGGGTCTATGGCTGGTAGGAACTGAACTGAGATCGGCCACACTCATTTCATGTAGGACCCTTATGCCACAACTAGCAGAAAGAAGGGTTTAATCCCATTAGTCTGGGATTTGAACTCAGGCACTTGAGGTGAAGAGACAGCATCTAACCTACTGTACAACTTGCACATTAAATGAATGCTTGTTACCGCATCTTGTAATACACTGCAGCGGGATTCATAAGCAGGGAAAATGAAATCATTTTCTGGCAGTGACTACTGGTTAAAATATAAAACCCCTGGAATCTCCAGTACTGGAGTCACTTCAAACATTATAATGGAAATTCTGCTGAAGTTCATTCAGAGTCAAGATGGACTAAAGTAAAATCTGTATTATTCTTTTCCTTATAGTTTGTGAATTTATACAACAACAGAATCTGATTTTCAGATCAAATGTATGTCTGAAAGGTTAGAGGAATGACCATAGCTGTTTTTATACTGCTGCTGTTTTAATTCAGATTCTAGGAGACGTGATGATGCCAAGTGTTTGGCTTCTAGCCTTTATGCTGCTAAACTGGCTCACTTATCCTGGCAGCAGTCTCAGAGATTTTTGTGGGTCTAGAAGCTTGGCTCCATGATCAGGGAGCCGACTTACGGGCTCTGGTCTCCCGGAATCCAAACTAAACTAAACACTAGTATAAAAGCAGCTTATGTGCTGTCATGTTTGAAAGCAAATGACAATCCTACGGCCAAAAGCTTTTTGCTTGTTGCTTTTCAGATCCTTCAACACAACAATTTAATAAAGTCATTGCTCCAACTGAACCATTTCAAAAAATAGAAAATTTGAACTGACCATGTTCAAAGTTAATTTTACTGTAACTTAATGGAAAAGTAAAGTTTATAATACAAAATTAAAAATAGCTAACACATCATGTACAGAGCAAAATAATTTCACCTACTTTGCCTCTCAGCCAGGGAATGGTGCATATTATGAGAGAAGACTTAAAAAGAGCAGGGGAAGAAAAATAAATTTGCTTACCTGGTCTGGAGGTATGTAATCATTCTGTTTGACTATGTCAATCCTGTCTAGAAAGCTGTAAGACAAAACAAATAAATACACTATTAACACACATGAATGTTGGGTGAGGGGGAGGAAAGGAAGGTAAGGCCCACATTTAAATAATTCATTCGACAATATCTTATTTTAAAAAAAGTCATGACAGCTAACTCCAGTTAAGCAAACTGTAATGCTCTGTTCCCCTCATGCTCATTACTTTTGAGTAAGGCTTGGACCCTGTGATAGTCATAGAGTTATACATAGAGTCATACAGCACGGATAGAGGCCCTTCGGCCCATCGTGTCCGCGCCGGCCATCAAGCCGAGTCTACTCTAATCCCATATTCCAGCATTTGGTCCGTAGCCTTGTATGCTATGGCATTTCAAGTGCTCATCCAAATGCTTCTTGAATGTTGAGGGTTCCTGCCTCCACAACCCTTTCAGGCAGTGAGTTCCAGACTCCAACCACCCTCTGGGTGAAAAAGTTCTTTCTCAAATCCCCTCTAAACCTCCCGCCTTTTACCTTGAATCTATGTCCCCTTGTTATAGAACCCTCAACGAAGGGAAAAAGCTCCTTAGTATCCATCCTATCTGTGCCACTCATAATTTTGTACACCTCAATCATGTCCCCCCTCAGCCTCCTCTGCTCCAAGGAAAACAAACCCAATCTTCCCAGTCTCTCTTCATAGCTGAAGCGCTCCAGCCCTGGTAACATCCTGGTGAATCTCCTCTGCACCCTATCCAAAGCAATCACATCCTTCCTGTAGTGTGGCGACCAGAACTGCACACAGTACTCCAGCTGTGGCCTAACCAGTGTTTTATACAGCTCCATCATAACCTCCTTGCTCTTATATTCTATGCCTCGGCTAATAAAGGCAAGTATCCCATATGCCTTCTTTACCACCTTATCTACGATTATCTATGATGGTAGGAATTACATCATAAGTTTTGAAACTGGGGCCCTTGGACTCTGGGGGTGGGGGAGTACAAGGGTTCTCAGAAGTCTGAGAGGTCATCAGATTTCTATATCAGACAACTTGCTGACAAATTACTTCTGTTGGTGATACTAATAAAGACATTTTCTGCAACAATAGCATTGTTTTCCTTTGGATAGCTGACAGTTATTCAGATAAAAGTCCCTGGAAGTTTGTCACCATTTGCAAGGTCACCCCACGCCTCCATCCCAAAAAGTTAGAAAATCACTGGTTTACACCATTCAGGTCATGTCTATTAACTGATTTCATATTTCAATCAGATGGCACCACAACCTAATCACTATTTTTTCTTTGAAAAACAGTTTTGGCCAGACTATTGAATCAAAACATTCTAAATCTGGGTCAGAAGCTGTCTCCACCTGCAAAGGTACCAAACCCCAAAAGTCATTAAACCCATCCAACTTACTTTAAAAAAAAAAAATTTTTTACCATAACATACAATAAAATAAAAAGGGGGATATGAATTTTATCTCATTCATATTCCACTGGTCTTTGGGATGCCATCTTCACTATACTGCAATTGTTCGGAAAGAATGCTGTAATATGCACTAGATTTTACAATATTACAAAACACAATGAATTTAACATTTCTGCAAATTAAACCTTGTTTGATCAAATGAAGTTTTCTCCTCCAAAGGCAAAATTATCAAGCCAGCAGCCCGGCTAACTGCTTACAAATTTCAAACATAAGGTCAAGCTTGGGATTTCAATTAACATTAGAACCACTGAACTATTTGTAATTAATAGAAACAGTGCATTATGATCAAAGGTACATTTACTAGAATGGAACCAGGGATGAGGGACTTCAGTTATGTGGAGAGAGTAGAGAAGCTAGGATTGTTCTCCTTAGAGCAGAGAAGGTTAAGAGGAGATTTAATAGAGTTTTAAAAAATTATGAGTGGGTCTTGATAAGAGTAGATAAGGAGAAACTGTTATCATTGGCAGGAGGGTCGGTAACCAGAGGACACTTCTTAAGATAACTGGCAAAAGAACCAGAAGGAAGATGAGGAGAATTGTTACTCAGCGAGTAGTTATGATCTGGAATGCACTGCCTGAAAGGGTGGTGGAAGCAGATTTGATGGTAACTTGCAAAAGGGAATTGGATACATACTTGAAAAGTAAAAATTTGTAGGGCTATGGGGAAAGAGCAGAGGAGTGGGACTAATTGGATAGCTCTTAAAAAGAGCTGGCACAGACACGATGGGCCGAATGGCCTCCTTCTGTGCTGTAAGATTCTATTCTGTGATGGCTGGAATACAGATTTTTATGTAACTGTCGACATTTAAGACCGTGGTGCTCTCGTGCAAGTGACATCAGCACAACCTATTGTTTCTCACCATCCTAGTCACAAACTGAAACAGTAGCTGTTTCTCAGTAAATTAAAGGAGAGGCACCCTTGACATCGCAAGCAAAATAACAAGCATGTAGATATGGAGGGCTCAGGAGCTAATTTTGGGTTTTACACAGGTAACAATGTGACATCAAACGCTACTTAACTGTATAATATATCTTGGAAAATATGTACATTCCATCATATAAAAATGATCAAATATACAGTGGAAAATGAATGAGGCAAACTTAGCACAAGGTATATGTATAAGTCATGTTCCACGAACATCTGGCATTTGATTCTCCCCATGAAAACAGCAAGAGAGCAAATCTGAACCAATTGAAATTTGTAAACAATTACATACATAAATACATGCATACTTACACTCGTGTGTGCACAAGCACACACTTAAAATTCTGAAAATTCAACAGTGCTAGGATTCAGCAGTGGCCTATTGCTACTGTGTGTAGCTTGGACCCAGGTAGCTGTGTGCGATCTACTTCAGTCAATGTTATTCAAGTTCATGAGGCCCCTTTCCTTTGCATAACTGGTGGCTAATCCTGTTCCATAAAGTATACAAGGGTTTCAGCCAAAAGCCTCCACAATGTCACATTAGCAGTGCTGGATTTCCACTTATAGGGTGAAGTTAAATACATTGAGCTCATTGTAAGTTATGTGATAGATCTGTTTCGTGACATAAAAGATGTTATTTTAAAATTAGTGGCAGTATAACAGCCCAACAAGGGGGGTGGGGGAAGAGAGAGAAGAAAGGAGAGGAGAGACAGACAGACACACCCCAGGCATGGGGTGGGGAGATCAGGTGCCAGGAGGAGGGGGGGGGGGGGGGGGGGGCGAGGGAGAACATGATCCAGGTCTAATGGAGGGGTGGGAAAAGGAAGAACGTGATTCATTCCCCAACCTGGATCACATTTTCCCTCTTCCACCCCCCCTCCAGTCAGACCTGAATCACACGCTCCCTCCCACCTTAGACCTGAAATACGTTCTCTCTCTTTTCTGCACCCACTCCCCAACCTGCCTTAGACCTGGATCACGCTCGAGCATGAATGGCAAGTTGATTTCTTGGAAGGCCCAGTGTGGCATGTGGCATCATTGGACTGGACGAAATCTGTAAGTACACGGAGGGGTGCTGTGCATCGTAAAAGGTAAACTGCACCGCACCCCCCCCCGCCACTTTCTAGCCAATCAACCTGAAAACAATAAAACAATCCACGACCCACACACAATGCCTCATTAATCACCACAGCTCTCTCGCAGAGTGTTTAGTTTGACAGGGTGATTGGCGACAGTTTTCCATCGACTCCTAACGTCATCCTTCTGAGCATGCCCCAGGCCACCCAATGACAGCACCGAGCATGCCCCAGGCCGCCCAATGACAGCACCGAGCATGCCCCAGGCCGCCCAATGACAGCACCGAGCATGCCCCAGGCCGCCCAATGACAGCACCGAGCATGCCCCAGGCCGCCCAATGACAGCACCGAGCATGCCCCAGGCCGCCCAATGACAGCACCGAGCATGTCCCAGGCCGCCCAATGACAGCACCGAGCATGCCCCAGGCTGCCCAATGACAGCACCGAGCATGCCCCAGGCCGTCCAATGACAGCACCGAGCATGCCCCAGGCCGCCCAATGACAGCACCGAGCATGCCCCAGGCCGCCCAATGACAACACCGAGCATGCCCCAGGCCGCCCAATGTCGTTGTCGGGCCACCCAATGACATCACTCGCAGTGCATGCTAAAAAGCTATGGCTCCACTAGTGACGTTATTTCTAATTACATCACCCTCACCCGTTCTCGTTGAATGAAATGCGGATCACTAAACCAACCTTGCAACTCAAATTATGTAAAATAGACAATGCCATGGATATGTCATATTTAGCCTCAGAGAAACGGTTAGAGCACCCCATACGGTCTTGCAGTGCCCGTTCACGGGGTCACATATTGAAGGGGCCCACAAGTCAATTGCTGGGTTGGCTTGATGTGAGTGTTTTCAGAGTCAAAAGCAAGGTAGGTGTCGTGCTTTCAGCCATTTAGGCCGTAAGCTTTGGAATTCCCTCCCTAAATCTTTTACGACGTTCCTTAAATCCTACCTCTTGAACCAAGTTTTTAGTCAACCATCTTAATATCTCCCATGTCTCTGTCATATCCAGACTCAACTATTCTAATGTTCTCTTGGGCTGCCTCCCATTCTCCACACTCTGTAAATTTCGGCTTATGCAGATCTCTGCCGCTTGTATCTTACCCCACACCGTCCCACCCACCCAATCATCCTGTCATCATTGACTTGGCCCCCCAATGCCTCGAATTTAAAATTCACATTCAAATATTTAAATCCCTTCATGACCTTGCACCTCCCTATCTCTGTTTCCTCCTCCAGTCCTACATCTCTTTTCTTCCACTCCTCTCCTCTCCTCCCCCCCACCCACTCCAATCACCACTACAAAATCCACCCCCTTCCCCCAGATGAAGTGTGTTAATTAACAATGATTGTAAGAATTTCTTTTAAAAGTTTTTCAGTAATTAAAAGTTTCATGTTGCTGGATATTCCTTGAATTTGGTGTTTTTGTATTGTTATTAATTGCATGTGACACACAAGGCTTCATGGTGAGGCCAAATATTTTTCACACCACTGATTTAGCGTCACTCAGTGCTTTTTGGAAGCACTGCTCTGTTCTTCTCACTCAAAACTGGCAAGCCATTCTTATCTTGTTGTCATCTTCACAGGGAGAGAAAGGAAGGAACCGAAACAGGTGTGGGAAGTAATTGTCACAGAAGGCAGCCGGAATGCGGTGGGGGGAGGGGACGTAATGCACATTAAGAACAAAACACTTCAAAACCCTTTTTTAAATAGCAACTATATGTATTTCTTAAAATAATTCAGCTGCACTCAACCCAGCTGGTCCTTTTAACAATGCTGGTGGAGGTTGGAGGGTATGAAGGGAAGTTGAATGGAGCGTTTGCATTCCAATAGGTAATTGACTTATTAAATGGGTTAACCGGGAAGGCTGTATAACAGTATAAATGGGTTCATGTGTCTCTGGAGAGAAATTGAACGGTCTGGTGAGCAAGCAGGTGAACAGTTATCAAAGAAAGGAAGGAATGGTTGGACCTAATGGCCTGAAAATGCTAATGTTATGTCTCCAGGCATGGCGATAAGCCTACTGGGTCAGATCAAGCTGCCTAAAGAATGAAGTCAGATTCCTGGTTGGGCAGGAATGTACCGAAGTCTATTAGCCTGTTCACATCAAAAATGATGCTTCCTTTGTGTTTGAAGGAAATGTTTGTTCAATTTTCAAAATTACTAGCAGTGCTGCAAACAAACCCTGCATCGGGATGTTGGCCTTGTGCTCTCTGAGAAAAGCTAGAGTTAAAGTTTTCCAAGACTATGAAAGGAATTGACCAAGTTAACCAGGTAAAATTGTTCACTTTGGTAAAGGGAGATTTGAAGAAGGGGACAGAAGCTAAAAATTAGTAAGTTGGGAAGAAGTAATATGGGAAGTCAAGTGCCCAACGGATGTGCCGGGTGGTAAGGTCAACGAGACAGGAGTTTGAGGCAGTTGATATCGTTGCTCGTAAGCAGACAGCAACGCATGTCTCGATGGGTCATTCAGAAAATGCTGAGAGGCACAGAGGATAGCTGTGAGCTTAAGCAAGGGCGATTCAAGCCTGAGATGGCGACAGGAGAGTAGGAGGTCAAGGAGTAGTGATGGATTGGGCTAGAGATTAGAGGAGGCAAAGTATGCCAGAGGGGATAAACTTTCTCTCAAATCCTAACTCTAATAGTTAATATAAGAACATAAGAAATAGGAGGAGGAGTAGGCCATATGGCCTCTCGAGCCTGCTCCGCCATTCATTATGATCATGGCTGATCTTCCATCTTAACTCCACTTTCCCGCCCTATCCCATATCCCTTGATTTCCTTAGTGTCCAAAAATCTATCAATCTCAGTCTTGAATATACTCAACGACTAAGCACCCACAACCCTATGGGGTACAGAATTTCAAAGATTCACAACCCTTCGAGTGAATTTTTTTTTTCCCTCATCTCGGTCCTAGACTATGACCCTTAGTTCAGGACTCTCCTGCCAGGGGAAACAGCCTTTCAGCATCAACCCTGTCAAGCCCTCCAAGAATTTTACATGTTTCAATGAGATCACCTCTCATTCTTCTAAACTCCAGAGAATATAGGCCCATTCTACTCAATCGCTTCTCACTGCTTCCAGGGATGAGAGGGTTGTCCAATCTAGTGAACCTTTGTTGCACCCCCTCTAAAGCAAGTATATCCTTCATTAGATAAGGAGACCAAAACTGTGCACAGTACTCCAGGTGTGGTCTCACCAGGGTCCTATATCATTGCAGTAAGACCTCCTTACTCTTATACTCCAATCACCTTGCAATAAAGGCTAACATACCATTTGCCTTCCTAGTTGCTTGCTGTACCTGCTTGTTAACTTTTTGTGATTCATGTACAGGGACACCTAAATCCTTTTGACTACCAACATTTCTTAGTCTCTCACCTTCTAAAAAATATTCTGCTGTTCTATCCTTCCTACTAAATGTGGATAATTCCACATTTCCCCACATTATACTCAATCTACCAACTTCTCGCCCATCCACTTAATCTGTCTATATCTCTTTGCAGCCCCCTTGTGTCCTCCTCACAGCTTACGTTCCCACCTAGCTATGTATCATCAGCAAACTTGGATACATTACACTCGGTCCCCTCACCACTGATGTATATTGTAAACAGCTGAGGCCCAAGCACTGATCCCTGCGGCACTCCACTAGTTACAACCTGCCAACTTGAAAATGACCTGTTTATTCCTACATTCTGTTTTCTGTCCGTTAACCAATCCTCCATCCATGCTAATATCACCCCATATCCCATGAGCCCTATTCTTGTGCAATAACCTCTTATGTGGTACCTTATCAAATGCCTTTTGAAAATCCAAATATACTACATCCACTGGTTCCCCCTTATCTAATCTGCTAGTTACATCCTCAAAAAACGAACAGATTTGTCAAACACGATTTTCCTTTCATAGAACCGTGCTAACTCAGCCTAATCAGACTATGATTTTCTAAGTGCCCTGTTACGAAGTCCTTAATAATAGATTCCAGCATTTTCCCTATTTCTGATGTCAGGCTAACAGGCCTATAGTTTCCCGTTTTCTCTCTCCTTCCTTTCTTAGATAGCAAGGATACATTCACTACCTTCCAATCCACAGTGACCGTTCTAGAATCTAGGGAATTCTGGAAACTCATAACCAATGCATCCATTATCTCTGTACAGATTTACATTTTCATACTGCACCTACCAATCACTTCTAAGCTTTTCATACCCCACAAAACTGATCCAGTGCCTCTCTGTGCTACCTTGCTGCCCACATTCTCTACTACGTTGGTTGATTACATTTATGGGCCGGGTTTGGCTTTTTGCGTTTCACAGGCCGAGTGAAGTTTGTTGCCTCAGTGGTGAACTTCAGAGTTACCCACCAACATAGAAGCACTACTAAGAACAGATTCTTCCAAACCACCGTACCCATGAAATTTAAACTGGCAAAACTTGTGGCATACTCATGAATAAAAAATGAGTCACTGCAGCTCCATGGGTCATATAGCTAAGGTTCATGGTCCGTCGTTTAGACACTCCATAACTCTGTCATACAGTCAGCAATCTTGATTAACATCTGCATCCATGATGAATAAGCACAAAACATGAGCTGTTTTACAGCAAGTGTTTGGGCTCCAACTTAAATCTGTTATAATGCTAACTAACAGATGGCTGGTAGTGAGTTTCATAAGGGATAATAGAAGTGAAAGACACATGGGAGCTTTTTGTGGCCCGAACTCTCCAGAGTCTGAATGACATGCTTAAACTAAAAGTTTGGCTTTTTGTACAGTTTCACAGGAGACACATGGGTCACAGTAGACCTGAGGGATACACAGTATCATGTACTTGGGTTTTTTGATCGTGGATTACTAAGAAACTATATGCTACATATATATTACAGATCTTATCAAAGAACTTCAAATAAATCCATTGCAGCTGAAACTAACCTGCAACAAGAACTTTTTACATTGAATTTTACAGCACATTTGGCCCAACAGGTCTATGCCGGTATTTATGCTCCACACCAGCCTCCTCCCACCTTATTTCATCTCACCTTATCAACATATCCTTCTATTCCTTTCTCCCTCATGTTTTACTTATCGGGCATTCCCTTAAATGCATCTACGCTATTCGCCTCAACCTCTCCATGTGGTAGCGAGTTCCACGTTCTCACCACTTTTCAAATAGATCATGTGGCTTTAAATAATGCAATCATACTGAGCATACCACAATCGGAACTTTTTAATGTTAAATAGTGTTCTTGACCTGCAATAAAATCTTTTGCCGTGCTTAACCCTCAAGTCGAATACAGAATCTCAAACACAGCTGCAAAATCAAACTGTCCAGTAGAGGGCAGGATGTATATGCTTTTTAAATAACCCATGCAAACTCTGCCACTCTCCCACCCCTCTCTAAGAGGTGTGGTTTGGCAACCCAAGATAGTACAAATGCACGGCTCATGGTTGGTCATTTACATAGCCCAGAGATGGAAGAGAAAAAAATGCAAGGCATTTAAACATGCAATACCACTGAACTACCTTTTAAATTGCTTGGTAAAACCTAAAAAATGACATTCTGAAGAGTTGTCATTTGTAATAACTAAAAATAGCACATCAGAAAACACAACTGTAAAGCGATCATTTGTTGCCTGCAGTGAACTATTATTGCACTTGCGATGTCACTATAACACTGTGAAACAAGGCATCTAACAGACTGTTCCTTTTATGCCCTACCACAGTTGTGATACCCAAGGTAGTTTTAGCAGCACCAAACTAGTGACAAGAAAATGCAGAATTCTGCAAGGCACTGATCACTTTGAATGACAGCATGTCAGGGTACAGAAATATACTTCTGTATGTTAAGAAAACAATTGTGATGTCATGTGGCAACTTAAAAAAAACTTTCTAAAAATAAAGTACATGTTCGCCCAGCCACATACTATTCTTCATTTAAAGAAGCATCGTACTTCCTGGAATTTGTTGTCGCTGTTCTGCAACTAGTATGTTGAGAATTGTTTTAGGAAAGAATCTATCATTTGTGTCCTCCCGCTAAAGGAGAACGTCTTTTGCCACTGTCACATTGGCTAAGGTTCTCTACATGAGCGAGGGTGATGGGCAAGAACCTGTGTCCTACCATTTGGTGGTGCATCAATATGGGTATTACTGAAGTGCTGTTGTTTTGTCCATAAAGACAACCGTACAAGAACGACAACTTGCATTTATATAGCACCTTTAACGTAGTAAAACATCCCATAGCGCTTCACAGGAGCATTATCAAACAAAATTTGACACTGAGAGCTGGGTGTCATCAGCGTACATGTGGAACCGGAAGTCATGTTTTCGGATGGTGTCGCTGAGGGGCAGCACGTAGATGAGAAATGGGAAGGGGCCAAGGATAGATCCCTGGTGGACTCCAGAGGTAACGGTGCAGGAGCGGGATTAGAAACCATTGCAGGTGATTCTCTGGCTACGATTGGATAGATAAGGATGGAACCAGGCGAGCGTAGTCCCACCCAGCTGGGTGATGGAGGAGAGGCGTTGGAGGAGGATGGTGTGGTCAACCGTTTCAAAGGCTGCAGACAGATCGAGAAGGATGAGGAGGGATAGTCTACTATGGTCACAGTCAAATAGGATGTCAAGGGCTATTTCAGTACTGTAGCAGAGGCGGAAACCTGATTGGAGGGATTCAAACATGGAGTTGTGGGAAAGATGGGCACAGATTTGGGAGGAGACAACATGTTCAAAGATTTTGGAGAGGAAAGGGAGGGTGGAGATAGGGCGGTAGTTTGCAAGGACAGAGGGTTCAAGGTTTTTTTTTTGAGGAGGGGGGTGATGAAGTTAGATTTGAAGGGGAGGGGACAGTATCTGAGGAGAGGGAACCGTTAACAATATCAGTTAACATGGGGGCCAGGAAGGGAAGATGGATGGTCAGCAGTTCAGTGGGAACAGGGTCGAGGGAGCAGGAGGTGGGTCTGATAGTCAAGATGAGCCCGGAGGGGAGATAGGAGAGAAACTAGAGATAGATGAGAGTTCAGGGCTTGGGTAGAGGAGAGAGAACCTTAGAGGAAATTTCGCTTGGTAGGCTATGGGAAGGGAGGAAGTGACAGAAGCAGCTGAATGGATGATCTCAATCTTAGTGACAAAGAAGTCCATGAGCTCCTCGTATTTGTTGTTAGAGGTGAATGTGAAGGAGGCAGGGGAAAGGGATTTAAGAAGATGGTTTGTTGTGGAGGAGAAGCCGGGGGTTATCTTTGCATTCCAGGATGATCCTGGAATAGTGAGCAGTTTTGGCAGAGGAGAGCAGAACCTGATAGTGCTTTATGTGGTCCAGCCAGATCTGGCAATGAATGGCTAAACCAGTTTTCCAGCCATTAACGTTCAAGTTTGCATCCCTTGGACTTAAGGGAGCAGAGATGAGGGCCGTACCAGGAGGAGCGACCAGGGCGAGAGGGAGTAATGGTTTTAATGGGGACAAGGGCATCAAAGGTGGAGGTGAGGGTGTGATTGAGCAGATCGGTAGCTGCAGAAATATTGTGGTGAATGGTTGGGAATTTGAAAGTGCGGTTGTAAGTGACTTGGGGGGAAAGTTTTTTTCCCCCAAGGGCAGACACAGAAGGAAGTGGGGTTGGGAGAGAGAAGGGCGATATGGGTGGAGAGGGTTACAAAGAAGTGATCAGAGATAACCTTATCCATGACTGACATGATAGGAATAGAAACCACGTGAGATGGCAAGGTCGAGGGGATGGCCATGAACATGGTAGAGGAGTTTATATGGAGGGAGAGATTAAGGGAAGATTACAATGAAGGATCAATGGCAGGAACGCACCATTCCACCATCGACAGTGCTCTCTAATATGAAGCAAATGACCTCCAAAGAGCCAACAGCATCAGATCTCTATCAATTATCTTTAAATGTGTGGAGCTGATTACATTCCCCTGTAGCTATCAATCGCAATTTCCCAGTGCCCAACAGGTGTGGATTTGAAGCTACTATATAAAAAAACTGAGTGCTGCTGTTCCAGGAATCCTACTCAAATATAAGGCCCATGCCACAGGTTGGCAAGACTTGCACTCATGGTGAGCTTTAGCATTTCAGCAGTACCTACAAAGATGCATGAGCAGACTAAGCACCTACAGTGAAAGATGCAGGAGTAGACTAAGTACTCTCCATTGAAGTGGAAGCAAAAACTGAGTTTTATTTTTAAAAAAGCTTTAGTTGGAGTTACTCTGGGGCATGTTCTTGCACCTGGTAGTTGCATCATCAGGTTGCCTATTCACTAGCAAGTAGTAAGTAGACACTTTAATAGGGCGGGGCGGAAAGGATTAAGAGAGTGAAAGGCCAGAGCTGGATACAGAAAGAGGTACAAACAAACATATTGAAAAACTATGAATTTATAACAGTTCTTACATTGTTACATTATTAATCACTGGGTCAGTATTGGTTTCACACAACTTAATTTTTATTGAATTGCCCTGGCTGTATGGTTTGTAAGGTCCACATAAGAACATAAGAAACAGGAGCACGAGTAGGCCATACGGCCCCTCGAGCCTGCTCCGCCATTCAATAAGAACATGGCTGATCTTCAGCCTCAACTCCACTTTCCAGCCTGATCCCCATATCCCTCGATTCCCCTAGAATCCAAAAATCTATCTATCGATCTCAGCCTTGAATATACTCAACGACTGAGCATCCACGGCCCTCTGGGGTAGAGAATTCCAAAGATTCACAACCCTGAGTGAAGAAATTCCTCATCAGTCTTAAATGGCCAACCCCTTATCCTAAGACTATGCCCCCTAGTTCTAGACTCTCCAGCCAGGGGAAACATCCTCTCAGCATCTACCCTGTCAAGCCCTTTTGGAATCTTTTATATTTCAATGAGATCACCTCTCATTCTTCTAAACTCCAGAGAGTAAAGGCCCATTCTACTCAATCTCTCCTTACAGGACAACCCTCTCATTCCAGGAATCAATCTAGTAAACCTTTGTTGCACCTCTAAGGCAAGTATATCCTTCCTTAGAAAAGTACTCCAGGTGTGGTCTCACCAAAGCCCTGTACAATTGTAGCAAAAACATGTAAAAGTTGCTTCATCTTGACACCCTTGGGAGAGCCACATGAAATAGGTCAAGTGAAAGTATTAAAGCACAACTCCAGAATTATATTATAAAGGGTACAGGACATAATAAAACAATGTTTCACAGTCAAAAATACAATACAACTTGTTGGTCACAAGATCAATAAACAGCTTACAAAACATCTTTCCATAAGGTAATCCAGGAAACAGTGCAAGTGGTAATTCCAGACAATCTGCATTTAGCACTGAACAACTTTTGAAAGACACCAAAAACTTCAAGTTAAAACATACAGAAAAGCTAACTGGGGTGCAGTGGGCTAGGCATTGGCTTTTCACCTCTGTGATGGAAGTCATCATTGGAGAAGGTAGCTTAGTGGTTATGGCACTGGACTAGCAACCCAAAGGTTGAGAGTTCAAATTCTAGCCTAACAATTTTTAAAACTGACTTCAATAAATGTGGCAATTTTTGGCACCAGCAAGATGCTGGGTTGGCATAAGAACTCAAATGGCTTACAAAATATCCTTCAAGGAAGGCAACCTACCACCTCTACCAAGGTTAATGCTCTTTTAAGTGGTTAGTAAGCCACTTTGTTATGGGGGAAAAAATTTCTTCATGAGAGCACCATCACAAGGACTGCAATTCAAAAAGGTGGCTTACCAGCACCTTCTCAAGGCAATAAATGAGGCCTTGGCAGCATCATTCGAACTCCAGAAACAAATTTAAACATTCAAACCCTAAATGATGGGATGAAAATCTCTTCTGCCCGAAGGGTCGTAGCATAAAACTATGCTATTTTTGGCAATGGCCAACAATCTAATTCAGAGACCACAGATTGGTTGGTGTGGGTAATAATTTTTCAGGCATCTAATCTGGGAATGCTCGATGCTGGGTGCCCAAAATTGAAAATGTCTATTCCTGAACATTCTCATTTTGATGAGCACAAAAGAAAGTAATTTTAAAAAGTTACAAGATTTCCTTACATTTGATCCATCAAATTATTCCAAAAGTGAACAGGAGGGAATATTCTCCTCAGTTGGATTATGCAGACTTCAAGCTTGTCTAATTTGTGTGTCTGAGATTGGCCTTTAATAAATACATTTGCAAGATTTTTTCTTTTATAATAAATTAGCTGAAAAATTAAGGTGGTATAAGGCCTCAAGGGTTGGACTGGAAGCAAATGAAGCACTTGGTTCCATCAATTTTAAGTTTTTATTTTGATGGATTAATTTATTTTCTCTTTTCTGTTTAGCTCCTACACACCCTGCTGTAGCCATGAAAGCCACCAAGGCAGGCTTCTCCCAAGCCTCCGCCAATGCTGTCTTGGTATCTGGCTGCCAGCGGGTTTCATTGGGGACACAGGTTGAGTTGGACACCGATTCAGCTTTCCCTGTGGTGAAGCACTTAGCCTCTGATGGCTGCCTTCCTAATGACAGTACTGAGAAACTGAACTGAGATTACTCAGTTATAAGCATAAGATAAATGGCGGAACAGGGGCTGAATGGCCTACTCCTATTCCGATGCTCCCAGCCTATTCATGCATTTGATATTATTAATTCATTGGAGAGTGCAGGTACAGAACAATAGGTTATGTTCCATTTATTAGCATCAAGTCCAACCGTAGGAAAAAAATAAACTTACTTCTACTACAGATGGAGCATTCAACAGCCCAAATAAACTTGTTTAGGCAAGGTCTTCATGGACTTTCTCCTTTGCTTCTGAGAGGCCATTTGCCTGTTTCCAGACTTCTGCTACCGCACTCTTCGGCTGGCACGTGTACCTCTCAGGCACGATACCCTTGTCAGAGTGCAGAAAGGTGCCACAGCCTCGCCCTATGCAGCTGAGAAACTCACTGCAGCGGGTAGTCTTTCCATGGCGTTGCATGCTTCTGCTTAATGATCAATGCCCCAATTAATTGATTATCGCTCTGTAATAATGTCTGCCTCGACCACACAAGCATCTTTCAGAAACAGGATTACGGATGTGGCTGCCACAACTTTTCCCATGTCTGCGTTACATGCTCGCATGATAAACAATCTCGTGCTGCTCTTTTTGATCACCAGACAATATTTTTTTTTGAGGGTAGCAGGAAGGGAAAGAGTTGTTTCTTCCTGCTACAAAGCAAGATTTCATTTGAGATGTGGAACAAAATTAAGTCACATTGATTGCACGAAGATCCTTCCAAGTGCTCAACATTCTTAGCTCATTCTGAATACATACTGCAAACCTTAGAGATCACAGTCTCATAGCAATTCTAGCAGATCTACGCAAAAGTTAATGCCTCATAAATGTGCTATATACCATTGCATAAAAAGAGTATGGAGATTACCCAATAGGTCAGTTTTGGGTACAAAATGAGCTTAAGGTTTCAATAATACAACAACCATTGCATTTCAATATCCTGGGAAGGAACTGACTGTGCAAGAAATAAAATTTAATGAAAAATGCACATTTAATATAATTTCTTGCTTCTAAACCCTTCATTTAAAAATGAATCAAATTTGAAGAACCGGGGGTATAGCCATCGTGTTACATTACATTGATCACACAACTACAAGCATAAGAAGAGGGGATAAAGTCTATTTTTTTTTATTGGAGTCTTTTAGGTTTTTAAACTTTGGCCATTAAGTGCAGTTTAAGAGTCCACTCCCTAGATACCCACCCTAGGTTTTCAAACTTTTTGATACGTATGGAGAGGCGGGGGGGGTTGGTTGCCCTGTGAATACTGACGCTCTCAGCGATCCCCACGAATGCTGATACACTTCTGGGGTGTGACTCCACTCTCAAAACTGGATCAAAGAACTAATAATACCTCCGATTACAGACCTCTGCTGCAGCAAGCTCATGCAGATAGCTGAAAGATCTGTGTCTGGTCTCTCAATTGGACCACAGCAATAGCAAGATAGCACAATAGTTGTCTGTTAAGCCTAGAATATTGGCGTGTGAAGTAATATTTTTTTCTCATCAATTCTCTCCGCAGCCCTTTCTGAAGCTGTTGACTCTTTGCTGCTGTACAGTTCCACAGGTGCTGGGCTTCCTTAGGTACATTACCCAAGTGTGCATTATTCATGTGAGCACTGATAGTGAGTGTGAACGGGCTATTGTTCACAGGGGGGAAATCTCAGCTCAGCGTAACTCTTTCCTCACCATATAATCACAAGCAGAATTTCAGATGTTGCTGGAACTCTCGCATGTTTTTCGATTATAAAGAGCAACATTTCTAAAACATTAATAGTTAAGAAGGGCACAGAGTTTATTTTTAATCCATCAGAAGTATTCACTCATCATCCCGCAGGCTTGTATCCCCACTCAGCACCAGCTACAAAATACTGGCCAAGATTCTGGCCACGACACTAGACAAGCTTTATATGGGGCTGCCTTTGATTTGGGTGAGGGGGGGGGGGGGGCGCAAAGAGAAGGGGCATCTGTTGCCTATTCAACATCGCGCACCACCGTAGAACCACCAACACACCTGCCAGAACATTCATCTGGGCATGGAGCAGGGATTTGAGCAAGTGGAATGGGAATTCTTTGCCACAGTACTTAGGCAACACATTCAGTTGACTTAAAAAATCCTATACTCCAATCCCACATTTATTGTGTGCACGAATCAGCTCTCCTTCATTTCCCCTCCGACAAGGGGCAAGACATAGGGATTCCTTAGCTGTCCCCTTCTCTTTGTACTGGCCACAGAGTACCCAATGCCAAGCAGACTCAACTCAGACACCTGACTAAAGGCTGGGGAAGCGGTGCACAGAATATGTGTCCCCTGTTGACGGCCTACTTTATGTAACCAACCACTCCACCTCACTCCCCAGTATTATAAATGCTGACCTGGGCAGTTGGAACAACCTGCCTATGCTGCTCCTGGGAAGTATGAGCATAATAAAAATTAATGCAGTCTCTGCTTTTGTTGCCTGTTTTAGATGCTAATAGTCAGGGTCACAGGACAGCAATTTTGAGGCCTCAACAGTCATACTGCCAAGTTTCAATGGACATGCAAGAAACCACAAACAGGTGCTGCAACTCCCCAAGAGCGAAGAAAGGCTCAGACTTTCCAAAACAGAAACATAGAAAATAGGAGCAGGAGTAGATCATTCGGCCCTTCGAGCCTGCTCCGGCATTCAATATGATCATGGCTGATCCTCTATCTCAATGCCATATTCCTGCTCTCTCCCCATACCCCTTGATGCCTTTTGTGTCTAGAAATCTATCTAGCTCCTTCTTAAATATATTCAGTGACTTGGCCTCCACAGCGTTCTGTGGTAGAGAATTCCACAGGTTCACTACCTTCTGAGTGAAGAAATTTCTCCTCATCTCAGTCCGAAATGTCCTATCCCGTATCCTGAGACTGTGACCCCCTTGTTCTGGAACCCACCCCCCAGCCAGGGGAAACACCCTCCCTGCATCCAGTCTGTCCAGCCCTATCAGAATTTTATGTTTCAATGAGATACCCTCTCATTCTTCTAAACTCGAGTGAATACAGGCCGAGTCGACCCAATCTCTCCTCATATGACAGTCCTGCCATCCCAGGGATCAGTCCAGTGAACCTTCGCTGCACTCCCTCTATGGCAAGTATATCCTTTGTTAGGCATGGAGACCAAAACTGCACACAATACTCCAGGTGTGGTCTCACCAAGGCCCTGTATAACCGCATAAGACATCCTTGCTCCTGTACTCAAATCCTCTTGCAATGAAGGCCAACACACCATTTGCCTTCCTAACTGCTTGCTGTACCTGCATGTTTGCTTTCAGTGACTGGTGCACAAGGACACCCAGGTGGCTTTGTACATCAACATTTCCCAATCTATCACCATTTAAATAATACTCTGCCTTTCTGTTTTTCCTTCCGAATTGGATAACTTCACATTTATCCACGTTATACTGCATTTGCCCTGTATTTGCCCACTCACTCAACTTGTCTAAATTGCCTTGAAGTCTCTTTGCATCCTCCTCACAACTCACGATCCCACCTAGTTTTGTGTTGTCAGCAAACTTGGAAATATTACATTTGGTTCCCTCATCCAAATCATTGATATATATTGTGAATAGCTGGGGCCCAAGCACTGATCCCTGCGGTAACCCACTAGTCACAGCCCGCCACCCCGAAAAAGACCCATTTATTCCTACTCTATTAACCAATTTTCAATCCATGCCAGTATATTACCACCAATCCCATGTGCTTTAATTTTGCACACTAACCTCTTATGTGGGACTTCTGAAAATCCAAATAAACCACATCCACTGGTTCTCCCTCATCGATTCTACCAGTTACATCCTCAAAAGACTCCAGTAGGTTTGTCAAACAGGATTTCCCTTTCATAAATCCATGTTGACTTTGTCTAATCCCGTTGATATTTTCTAAGTGTCCTATTAGCACATCCTTTACAATAGACTCTAGCATTTTCCCTACTACTGATGTTAGGCTAACCAGTCTGTAGTTCCCTGTTTCCACTCTCCCTCCTTTTTTAAATAGTGGGGTTACATTTGCCACCCTCCAATCTGCAGGAACTGTTCCCATAATCTATAGAATTTTGAAAGATGACAACTAATGCATCCACTATTTCCAAGGCTACCTCTTTTAGTATTCGGGGATGCAGATTATCAGGTCCTGGGGATTTATCGGCTTTCAGTTCCATTAATTTCTCCAGCACTATTTTTTTTTACTAATACTAATTTCCTTTAATTCCTCCTTCTCACGAGTCCCTTGGTTCCCTAGCATTTCTGGAAAGTTATTTGTGTCCTCTTCCGTGAAGACAGAACCAAAATATTTGTTTAATTGCTCTGCCATTTCCTTGCTCCCCATTATAAACTCTCCCGTTTCTGACTGTAAGGGACCTACATTTGTCTTCACTAATCTTTTTCTTTTTACATACTTGTAAAAGCATTGACAGTCCACTTTTATGTTCCTTGCATGTTTACTCTCATACTCTATTTTCCCCCTCTTAATCAAGCTCTTGGTCCTTTTTTGCTGAATTCTAAACAGCTCCCAATCCTCAGGCATGCTACTTTTTCTGGCAACTTTATATGACTCCTCTTTGGATCTAATACTATCCTTAATTTCTTTTGTTAGCCATGGTTGGGCCGCATTTCCTTTTGTGTTTTTGCGCCTGAATTTGTTTTTGCGCCTGAACTCAGCAACTATTATTGGGGAGCCCAGCTCTGATATTATGCCGTGCCACCACGCCTTTGAGTGGGCATGGAGACCAGGGCCTCCCAGGTAGTCTCCCTACACAGCTTGTTTCTCAGATAGCCAGGCGCCCAGAAATACCCAATAACACTACCCACTTAGAATGAGGTCTTCTTGAAAATTCCTCAGGGTCGATTGACCCTTTCCCCTGATCTGACATAGTGGGGCACTCCAAGTGAGTTCCGAACTTGACATGAGAAAGGCATCACCAGATCAGACAGCACAGAAAATCCCACCTCACTCAGCATAACCTATTACACTATCTACAAATTAAATATCTCATCGAAAACCCAGACGCACCCTCTTCTCACTGGAACTTTACCTCCCTTTGCCAACAAATACTTGCAAGCACATTTCCAAATTCTGTACCACGTTTGCTTCCAGATTAAAAAACAACACAGAAAGTCAGATAAAGGCCTGGGAGCAAGATGTAGACTGCTAGAAAATTGGGAGGAATGGAGAGAAGTATGGAAGTGGACTCTCACAACTACTACCTGCAACAAATAATATATGGAGTGTACCGAAAATTCCATCCCTGGGCGAAGGCTAGTGGGGCTGCAGCAGAGAGATACATTGCTGCAGACAATGTGCTTCCCCACTCAATTCTGGGCAGCAATCAAGACGACCACAGGGAGCATGGCATGAGCACAAGCGTGATCCCCAAGCCTGTGCCTTTCCACTAGTGAGCAAATCTCCCGTCTCCTTCAACACATGCGTTAGTGCAACTGTTATGACTAGTTTTTAAACCATGTGTGCCCCACTGTGGTGGAGGATAACCCTTTCCACAGCAAATGTACATCAAACAACTATGGGACAATTGCCAGTTGGAACCTATAACATATGGATTCAGATCAGATTTTGGGAAATATCAAGTTCCTAGAACTAATTCCTGGAAGCTCACCTGACTCGGGAAACTTAGTGACCCACACCATCACTAAGTCAGAATGAAGCCACAAACTAATAACCTCCTCAGTGTTGCATGAAGTGGAATGCTCCAAGTCTACAAGACCCATCATCATATGTGCAGGATCTTTGCTATTTCTCAGCCAAACCCCAGGGAACATTTAAAGTTATTATGACCCCCAAACTGCTTCCAATATGGACACAGCATACCAGCAATCCAATGTGCCAATGTATTTCTCTGGAAGTACAGCACGACAATATTGTACAGCGACTTTGCAAAATATACCTATGTTAAGAAATTGAAGGAAAAAGAACTGCACTCATTGAACTGGACAGGATTCTCAGCACACACCAGATAGTGTTTATTGGTAACAGAAAACATTAACAGTTGGGCTTTTACAAATGAACGCAGCACTGGTACCACATGCAATTTTTGGTATCAGATCGTGCTATTACATTTCTATACAGAGACAGTAAAAAAGGATTTCTTTTTGAAAGTACATATAGTTCAATTGGTGATTTGTTCCATTTTAGCCACTTGGCGGCAGAGAGACTTCGTCACTTTGTTTTCAGCCTATTTAACCTAAATGCCCCAAAACAAAGATTATATTTATTTGGACTCATCGTAGCGTAGTTAAGGTTACAGTACCATACAAGGTATGGGTAACGCTAAGGGACGTGACTTCTGTGCTTTGCACACGATTTTAAACCCACACGACTTTTATGATTCAAACCTGGAAAAAACTAAACTAGTTACATTCATGGCACATTCAACTGAAAGTCTACTTCTGGTAGTAGGCTTTTGTTCATAAGGACTTTTTTTTTAAAAAGGGATTACTATAACTACAAATTTATCGGTAAGGATCCAATTACTCCAGCATGGACTAGCATGCGAAACTAAATCCAGAAACAGCACGGAAGTAAGACTTGTAAAGGGTGGAACTTCGTGATTTGACACAAAGGGCTATGTGCACTGTACAAAACCAGTAGCTGCATGTCTAAGTTTACACATCACACAATACATATTTCAAGGACATGAACATTTCCAGCCAGCAGCTTTCACATACACATTACATATATACATGCACAACACAAAATATAACAAGGTATTTAAAAACCCATTTTTGGTCCGACAAGGTTGCTTTTCTTTCTCAAGTTAACTCAATTCAGAGTGTACACTAACTTTTCAGATCAGTTAAACATTACAGCACATGCCAAAAATAGCTTGCAGCCACCCTGGCCTCTGGCTCCATTGCCATGGAGATGGAACCACAAGAGCTATAAATAGGCTATCAGCACCAAATCTTGTGAGACACAGCTGGAATAGATCCAGCCCAGCCCAAGTTCCACAAACAGAAAACAGGCCATGTCTGAAAAATGTTTCAGAAGATATTATGGTCAACTGTTTGCTGCAGCTAGGTACTGTGTACAGGGTTAGTGTTGATGAAACAGTTCAGTGATTATTTTTAAAAATTCAGTCAGTTACACACCAGTCAGGGTTCTGAATAGGTTCCCTAAAAACTTGGGATGGCGAGAACAGTCTCTGGATGATTTTATCCCTCCTTCCTACTACATAATATGCTGAAACTTTGCAGTCTTACAAGTTTTTTGGGTCAAGTCAGCCTCAAGGCAATGATTACACATGCAAAAGACAATAAGCATTTTGTTTTCATCCACAGTAGATGAACGCTCTCTCTCTCTTCCTCACCCCCACCCACCTCCCTAAAGAAGTTTAACACATTTCACACCAATTCCCAAGGAATTAATGTTTTATTTGTATATCTCAAAAATGCAACCTTTTCTAACAAGTCTTAGAGTTCGCGACAGAGCTAGATGTTTTGAACACCTAGTCAATTATACTGATGTGTCAGATGCACCATTACTCATGCAAAACAACTATTTACATTTGTTACATTGAGCAGTGTTAAGTCTCTTGATAATTCTGGAAGGCAATGATATACTGTAGGTATTTGCTTGTAACCCGCACCACTGGCCCACAAGATTCCAGTTGGTCCCTTTCATGAAATTAAATTCAGAATTTAGTTAGGAAGTTAGTACTGTTGCTGTGCTACTAACAAGGAAGTACTGTGTCATTCTCTGCCATCATTAATCGTTCTCATCTACCAGCCTTTTACATAAATGGATTTTCAAAAAGTAAAACAAAGCAATCCATTCTGAAATACTGCACTTAGTAAATTAGAACGGTTTCAAGCCTTCGTTATAATTTTGAAACCTCAACCATAACACTAAGATGTTTCACATGGACGGGGACACGGAAAAATTTAGAACAACTTGCATTTATATAGTGCCTTTAATGTGGAAAAATGGTCCACTTCAGAGAGGTGTAATCAGAGAAAAATAAACGGTAAGACAAAAGATATATTAGGAGGAGTGACTAAAACCTTGTTCGAAGAGGTGGGTTTTAAAGAGGATCTTAAAGGAGGAGAGCGAGGTGGAGAGGCAGAGTGGTTTAGGGAGGAATTTCCAGAGCATGGGTCCCAGATGGCTGAAGGCACGGCCACTAATGGAGGGGGACGGGAGGAGTGAGAGTTGCACAAAATTTTAGTAGCTTTTATTTTTCCAATGCATCAATATCATTCTTGATTTTACAAATACTAATTTTGTCAACTACAGTGGTCAAGAATTCCCACAGAAAAAGTGAAAATTGCTGAGCTACAGAAGCCAGAAAGTTTAAGGTTCAATCTCTGTTCAACTCAGTGATCTCAACCAAGGCAGTAGCTGAGGTGCTAAAATTGGCTTCAGCACCCTGGGCTTGGGAGTTTGCACACTTGATTGCTATCCACCGACTCTTGCCGGAAAGTGTGCATCTGTGGTCATTGGGCGAGGACAAAACAAGCTTGGCTGTGATGCCCTCCATGATGGAATTGCCTGCCAAAGCTGGCTGTGTAGACTGAAGCAAAGAATAGCCACTTGAGGATGGCTGGTGTCCATGGAAATGTAGCACACAAGTCAGTATTTTCAGGGTGGGGCAAAAAGGAGAAAAAAACATTATAAAAAGTAACCAGGGTGATTGATATAAATTTGTTGCAATGATGAAACTTCAAGGCTGGGGGCATTACTACACAATGAAAACCACTTCTGTAACCCAAAAATCTATTATACAACTTAGCAACAACAAAAAATTCTTTGTCGTGCTGATACGTGATAGTCAATTTTTTTTTAAGATATCATTTGATTAGAGTCAATTTATTTAGCACGTAGCTCAAAGGATATTTCTGTTTGCGAATGAAAAGGGCAGTCATTCAACTAACATACTACAGAAGCAACAGTTGTTTTTCTATTTTTCTGTCACTTCTGAAAAGTTGCTATCTGCAATGAATCTGTATTTTGGAATGTAAAAGTTACATAAGAGTTTGTAGCACAGAAACAGGCTATTTGGCCCAACTGGTCTATTCCGGTGTTTATGCTCCACATGAGCCTCCACCAATCCTATCAGGATATTTTCCACATTCTTACAATGTGTAATGAAGTTCCTCTTGAATTCCCTATTGGATTTATTGGTGACTATATCATATTTATGGCCTCCAGTTTTGGTCTCCCCCATACGTGGCAACGTCTACTCTACGTCTACCCTATCAATCCGATCAGGTCACCTCACAGCCTTTTCTTTACTAGAGAAAAGAGCCCCAGCCTGTTCAGCCTTTCCTGGTAAGTAATTCCTCTCAGTCTTGGTATAATCATGGTGCAAAAAAATTCACATTCTCCAGTGCCTCTATATCCTTTTTATACTGTGGAGACCAGGGGCCCGATTTTAGCACCCGCTCTCGGGTGCGTTCTCGGCGGGGGGCCTCGAAAATTGCGAAATCCAGGAGCGGGACCGGATCGTGCCTCGATCCCGCCCACTTCCGGGTTTCCCGCTGACGCGCGCGCGCGCGCAGCCCCCGCTGGTGGGAATCCCGCAGGCAATTAAAGTCAGCGGGATGCCACTTGACGCTATTTACTTTGCTATTTCAGGTCATTAACTGACCTGATTAAGGGACTGTGTGTTATTTTTGAGCAACATGGGACTGTTTCCCGTACTGGGGGAAACACTCTCAGCTGGAATGGACGTGTTGCAGCTGTCAGCCTGTGGCAGCTGCAAAGGTCCATTTGACAGGTTGGGGGGCATGGGGGGGGGGGGAGACCCTCACTCATTGCAGGAGGCCACTCTGTCACTTGGGACAAAGTTTGGCCTCCACCACCCTCCTCCTGACGGTCAAAGTCACCAACCTGCACACTTACCCCGGGGTCTGGAGACATGTACCTACCTTGCGGACCCCCTCAGATGTAAATCTTGCGGATGGGGGCCGCCGTAGCTGCAGTCATGACCTCCTCAGAGGGCGAGCAGCATCACCAGCCTTGCCATCCACCTCTGACACGTGGAGCTCCACAACACAGTGCTGTGACGCATCCACCTGTACAGCAGGAGGGAGGGCTACCGCAGAGAGAGATGCGTCGCAGAGGGCACTACCCTCGCCACAGGGTCCACAGACCGAGGCGCAGCCTCCTGGACCTCTCTGAGCAGCAGTGCACACGGAGGCTCAGAGTCACTCGACATGTAGCCATGGACATCTGCAGCCTCTTTCATGCCGAGCTGCTCCCGGCTGGCCCGTGCACCATCTTCCTACCTGTCGGTGTCAAAGTCACCACTGCCCTCCCGAACTTCTCCTCCGCATCCTTCCAGGGTGCCACCGGGGACATCGCCGATGTCTCTCAGTCGATAGCGCAGAAGAGCCCTGCAAATACACCTACACCCACTCTGTAGTGACATAATGGGTGGCATCAGTGGTGGGTCCTCATAGTGATACCCACAAGTGGGCTTTATTGCACAAACCGGACAGGATTCGCGAAGACATGGCAGTAGTGGTGCCAATAGAATGTGTGATGTGAGTTGTTCTGAAATTCAATAGAAGTAACAACCATAACAAACCCTCAAACACCCTTGTGCATCCCCTTCATGCTCACGACACGTTTGCCTTACGCTGCCTACTGCACATATGTGATGCATGCCCTGTGGCTGCAGCACAGGTGGTGGCAGGTTGAGTGAGGCTGGCCGTGAGAGAGATGCACGAGAGGGTGAGTATGGGATAGAGCCATGAGATTGTATGAGGATTGGGTTGCGTGTTAGTGGCGGGGTGAGTACTGGCGAGGTGAGTAGGTGCAGGTAAGATGAGGATGGGGTTTGAGTGGGTATGAGGGGTGATGTGACAGAGTAGTGTTGGCAGTGTCGAAGGGGATGTGGGGTGGGGGCAATGATGTAGCAGACGGAGTGTAGGGGAAAGACTACGTGTACTCACTTTGGCTGATCTACTGAGGTCATTGGATCGCCTCCTGCACTGTGTGCAGGTGGGCGATATGTTGGTGGCGCGGGTGACCCCCTCTGCCACCTCGAGCCAGGCCTTCCTGGTGGCAGAGGCGGGCCGCTTCCTCCCGCCTGCCGGGTGGAAGATCTCTGTCCTCCCCCTTCTCCTCACCCCATGTATTGATACCTGGGGTGATGGATCATTAAACTGGGAGCAGCCGTCCCCCTGGGCTGCTCCATGCAGTCATCTTTGCTATTTCTTGCAGCATGTCAGTGGAGGACTGCCCCTTTAAATAGAGCGCCTCCAGCTGACAGATCTTACTGCGCATGCGCAGCCCGCCCGACGCGCAGATCAGCAGCGGGGAACCCGGAGGAGCAGGTAAGTGGATCCAATTAGTGCGTTGCCTGCTGCGATCGCGCGGGAAACCCACTAATTTCACCGGGCGCGTTGCCCATCCGCCGGGAACCCGCACCCCTGGTAAAATCGGGCCCCAGAACTCTGCACAGTACTCCAAGTATGGTCCAACCAAGGTTCAATACAAGTTTAGTATAACTTCTCTGCTTTTCAATTCTACCGCTCTAGAAATTAACCCAGTGTTTGGTTTGCTTTCTTTATGGCCTTGTTAACTGCGTCCCTACTTTGTGATTTGTGTATCTGTACCTAGATCCCTTTGTATACTCTTATTCTCCAAGCAGTATGTGGCCTCCTTATTCTTCCTCCAAATTGTAACACCTCACACTTAGCTCTTTGAAATTCATTTGCCAATTACACACCAATTCTACAAGTTTATTAATGTCTTCTTGTGTTTTGTCGCCATCTTCCTCAGTACTAACTATAACCCAAATTTGGTGTCATCCGCAAATTTTGAAATTTCGAGTCCAAATCGTTTATGTAACTTGCAAACAACAGTGGTCTCAGCATAGATACTTGTGGAACACCACTTCCCACCTTTTGCCAGTCTGAGCAGCTACCGTTTACTCTTACTGTACATTTTCTGTTCTGTAGCCAGCTTGCTAGCCATTCTGTTACTTGTCCCAACTGCACATGCTGAGCTTAGTCATGAGTCTACTACGCAGTACCTTTGAAAATCCAAATATATCACATCTACTGCATTACTTTTGTCTACTATTTCTGTTACTTGCACAAAAAATTCACTAAGGTTGGTCAAGCATGACCTTCCCTTTTGAAATCCTTTATATTTCCCATTTCTAGATTTTTTTTCATTATATCTTCTAAGGATTCCATTATCTTTCCTACCACTGACTTTAAGCTAACTGGTTCCCTGGACATGTTCCATCTCACTTTTTAAAAATAGGAACAACATTAGCTATCCACCAGTCCTCTGGCACTATTCCCTTTTCTATCAGGACCATGGGTTTTATCCTCTCTAAGTTTGATTAATTTATTATCTCCCCCCTTTCTATCTTAAATGTCTTTGTATCTTTTTTGATATCTTCTTCTAATGTCATGCTCACCATGTTAGTCTCTCTGGCAAATACTGTAATTATTTAATATTTCTGCCATTTCACTGTTGTTACCTGTGAGTTTATTTTGTGCATCCCTTGGTGGCCCTATCCCTCCCCATCCTTATTTTTCTTTTGCTATTTATGTGTCTGTAGAATACTTTACTATACTTTTTTTATATTCCTTGGTAATTTAATTTCGTAGTTCCTCTTTGCTTTCCTAATTGTTGTTTTTTTCTTCTTTTTTAACCTATTCGTATTCCCTTTTGCCACCCTCTCAATTGTCTATGTACTTAGTGTACGCCTTTTTCTTTAGTTTCCAATTTTACCCTTATCTCTTTATTCATCCATGGTGTTTCATCCATAGTATTAACTAGTAATTATTACAGTTGAGCAAATAGAAGCTTTTTCAACTCAACTGGCAGATCTTTCATGGATTGTAAACAGCAGCATTGTATCATGTAACACACGATGTATTACTCTGAAGTGTAACTGTGTGTAACTTGTGGTCTTTAATATCACGATGTAAAATTGCTGTAAATAGACAAAACCCAAGATCAATTCTCAGCTAGTTGCTGAGAGAAGTTTATAGATTGGCAGTTCTTGTAAGTTCCAAGCTTCATGTCACAAGAAATCAGAAGGAAATGACTGGCTTTTGTTAAACAACAAAAATATGAACAGATACACACACACACACACACACACACACACACACACACACACACACAAAAAACACATACATGTAAAATTGTGAAATGTTACAGAAAGCAAGCATTTCAAGCTCATTTAGTCTGTGTTGGTATTTTTCTCCATGAACCAAGTCTAATCTCATTCCCCTGCTCGCTTCCCATACCCTTTAATATTCCTCTTTTTCAACCATCTATTTAATTCGCTTTTAAAAGTACCATACTTTGCTTCAACAGTTTGTGGCAGAAGATTCTAAATTCTAGCCACCCTCTGTATAAATAAATTTATTTCTTACCTCCCCTTTAACTTTAAATTTGTGCCCCATTATTGTGTTAGTGACCACTGGAAACAGTCCATCAATAGTTACCATGATAATCCATCATCATCTAGATGATCACCATCAGGTCACCCTTAACTTTGTTAGCCTCAGTGAAAAAAGCTTCAACTTCTCAAATCTCCCGTCATAATTGCTGTCCCTCATTGGATTACCAAGCGGTCGACTTAGCTTCAAACTTTCAATTATAGGTGTGCCATAATGGTGCCATCTCAACCTCAGAGACCCCTCTGGTGACATTCCTCACCCACCAGTGAGGATAATTACTAGTTGGTTGTTGAGACAGATGACAAGCCCGGGTTCGAGTCCTTTCTAGGTGAGCAACAGGTACCACGAGCCTCTCATATGCAGGACGGTGATTTTTAATTAATTCATTCTTGGGATGTGGGCGCCACTGGCAAGGCCGGCACTTATTGACCATTCCTAGTTACTTATGAGAGGGTTTTTTCAGTTTTTATATAACTGAGTGGCTTTTAGGCCACTTCAGAGGGCAGCTAAGAGTCACCCATGTTGGTGTGGAACTGGAGTCACATATAGGTCAGCTTCACAACTCAATATAAAATATGCACTTGCATTGTCATCATAACACCTTTATCAAGATCTTTAACCATCTCAGGACAAAGCTATCACGGATACAAATGACAATTACTTTGATTACCTGTCACGCAGTTTACATAATTTCCTCAGGCCCTATTATGTCCCTCACCCTCATACAGCACTCAATCCTGACTCAGTACTGCATTCCACCCTCACTAATTTTGATTACCTATAGCACCTACTTCACAATACCTTCTGAGTGATGAAATCCACAAAGTATTCAAATAATTAGACTGAAAAAGGAAGGAAAACCCCACGTATCTTAAATTTGATTCCTACAATACTCTAGTGTTTAACTCTTTGCATTAATTTCTATTTCATCAACATAGAAGTTTCCAAGTATACATTTTTCATTAAACTGTGAAACTAATTGTTTTGGAGAAATGGTTATCTCCATATGGTGTTATAGTGATCGATAATACAACTTTGAGCTTTCCCCCAATCAGCAGGGTACAGAACGATCATTTGCAGAGAACTTCTGTTTAACCACCAGCAGAAAACAGCTTTTGGTTAACATTTTTCATTTTCCTCTGCATTTCTGCCAGCAATGAGACTTATGGTGTGAGCAAATGAAACAGCTCACCGATCATTCCAGTGCAGCCATTTACTTCAAAACTTCAGTTTTACTCTATGAGGATAACATTAATTAGTGCTAGGAAACAAAATATCGAAGGGATAGACAGAAAATGTTTCTAATGTTGAGTTTTCCTTTAATGATAGGTAATTTTATTAAGAAAGTAAGTTGTATTAAGACACAGCTTATAACCAGCATGCCAGAGGATACATTGTGAAGAACTGTTGGGTAGGGTTTATAATGTACTCCATACCATAAGTTAGGTAATCTTTTACCAAATTAATGCTGGCCAACACATTGAGAAGGCTGAGCAGACGCAGGACGTCCCGTCCAGCTGGACCGTCCCTCCGCGCCTGTCCCAGGTGGAGAAGTTCCTGAGGAGAAATCCCTTCAACCACAAGGCCGTCAGACAGTGGTCGACACGAAACATCCTGAAAGTCCTACAAGGAAAGGAGAGGGTGGACTCATCGGGTTTTTCCCCGACCAGACAGTTGATGCCATTTGGCAGAACGTCTCATCCCCAGAGCTGACAAACAGGCACCAGGATGTAGCCTGGATGGTGGTGAGAAAGGCCCTCCCATCGCGGTCCTTCCAATATGCACAGAATCTCAGCGCCACCATGAGCTGCCCTCGAGGCTACAGTGAGGAGGAGACTGTCGTCCACCTCCTGATGGGCTGCCCCTTTGTGCAGAGGGTGTGGAGAGAGATGCGCTGGTATCTGTTCAGGTTCATCCCCAACAGATCGGTAACACAGGACGCTGTGCTCTACGGGCTGTTCCCCGGGACGCACACCAAGACAGAGATCACCTGCGGCTGGAAGACCATCGACTCGGTGAAGGAGGCCCTTTGGTCCGCCCGAAACCTGCTGGTCTTCCAGCTGAAGGAGCTGTCCACAACTGATTGTTGCCAACTGGCACACTCCAAGGTCCAAGAATACGTGCTGCGTGACGCACTGAAGCAAGGTTAGATCTATGGAAAGGCTCTATGGGAAAAGGCCACCGTGTAAGGCCACTCCACCTTGTATTGCACATCATGAAGCATAAGGAATATACTGCGTTTCAACTGTAATATTGACAGCGCACTGTGTATGATTGAATTGTACTGGTTTGAAATTGAGATATTTACATTTAACTGTGTGTATCTTTAAATTCTATGAAATAAAGTATATTTTGAAATTTAAAAAAATTCAACAGGTTAGAAGTGATTGAGGATGTTTAGGCCTGCCACTTGGTTAGCTGCAATTCTTCCAATAGCTTGCCAGTCCAGCACGTAACAGGTTCTTCAACTGTGCTGCATTCCTTAAATAGCCATCTTAGGTAAATGGCACTATCAAATTATTTTTGGCTATAGCAGACATATCTTCGTACAGTCCAACCCTTGCTTTCAATGTTTTGTTCCTGACCACTTCGTTACAAGATACTACAAATCAACAAGAACTGACGATTTCATTCATTTTCTCACTGTCTTTCTTTAAAGCCCACACCTCACAGCAATATATGGCAATGTGGTTGTTGAGGGCCCTCAACAGACTATTAAGCATCTTGCTTGATTTTCTGTACCTGACAGAAGTTGGACTACCATCTCTCTATCAGATCATCTGATGTGTTACCAGTTGTCATTTATGTTTTATGATATTTAAACCAAATTATATCATGCTCCAGATGGTATTTCACACTAAACTGCTCAACATCGAATAAAAGGGACTTCATCCTTCTGTTTCTGGTTGGTAACACTCAATCATTGACAAGTCTCACGTTTCAGACCACATCTTGCCAACATACAGTGAGCATTCTTCAAATCAAAAATGGAGCTATGATTTCAACATTTGTCAAAGTCCATAATTCATAGTAATACATGACAACATACAGGATATCTCACACACACACACACCCCATGGATCGGTACAGTTAAAGTACATCTAAAAACAAACACAGAAAAAGCTGGAAATGCTCAGCCTGGTAGACAGCATCTGTGGAGAAACAGAAGTCAGTCAGTCGAGATTTCAGGTCTACGGTCCTATCTCGGCATCTGGAGTATTTTGCTTTTTGTTTAAGTTGCATCTGACCCAGGACTACTTAATACTAATAGTAGGCACAAAAAGTAGAAGATTCTCTGTTCCTTATTGCTCATGAAGTTTTTGAAAGCAATAGCTCTCAATCAGTAACAAAGCATGGCAGATTTTTTTAAAAGTAAGCCTCATAAGTAGTTATTTCAGACAACCAACATCATGAAGTAGTTATAACAATTAAGAAAACCAAAAAGTTAATGAATACTCTTATCTAAAGACTTCAGAACAAAATTCTATCATTAAAATGGTCCACCTCTACTTCTTTGTGCAGGAACTTAGTGAACATCCACAAGCGACTATGCAGTTCAAGATTTTTTTTTAAAAAAAGGATCAAATCAGAATCCTTTTTGTTTAAACAAAATAAAATAATTTCCCCAGCTTTACCCTGGCACAAAGCCTAGAAAGGTGCCTAACCTAAAAGAACACTATCCACAGCAGAGCTCAGAAATCGTGTTACATTACTTGGATTTTCAACAAAAATAATTACAAGGGCCGTATTAGAAAAAAACACATTTTAAGCAGGCTTCTCAATTCATGAAATACCAAGTGCTCTCTGATTATTAGATTGAGAGCCTTAGTCATTATAAGAAATGCCCAATTGTCAGAACTTGGACTAGGAATGCCATTCTAAAGTTCTCTTAAAATAGACAAAAAAGCTTCAACATTTTCCCCCAAGCACCAAAAGGGAGCCCATTCAATTAACATTGGAAACAATTATTAAACCAAAAAACAATGCAATTTTAACTTTCTATCTATGATAATATAAACCTAGTTCAGAGAACATTTAATATTACATGACACTAGTGTTACCAGCACTTTCATTTTAACACCTATAAACCCAACTGGTCTGGTCACATGGACAACTGACTGACCAGGAGACAGGAAATTCACAAAGTGAGACACCCGCACTTTCACAAGTACAAGCAACATCTGGGGACACATTATGGGATGTAACAATTTTTCAGATTTGGCCTTATAAAGGTCCCTGCACCAAACACCCAAGTGCCTGGCAGCAGATGCCAATTGATGACGACATATCATTTTGTTGTGGGTTATTAAAATGAGCCATATTGCTGCAATGTTGGCAGTAATATCTGTCTGTGCTTAATACTCTCTTCTGGGAATCAGGGAAGCCAGATTGGGAAAATCACTAGGTGCCAAAGATTAAAAGGATTCAGAATGGATTCCCATCATTCTCACCGTCAGCCAAAAGAAGACTGAAGCATGAAGTAACAACACTTTCATTTTTAATACGAGATCATTTTCCTCAGAAAAAAATTCAGCTTGAATTATTTTCCGTTAAACAAATCTAATATGCCACTGTAATTTCACAGGTATTTTGAGTGAACCACTTACTTGGACAGAGCCGTGAAGACTTCTACATCACTGGCAGAAAAACAAAATGACATGTACTGTGCAGGTAAAGCAACAGCCTATAAACTCAATAGTGCGCCATTGGAGTAAATGGAAGAGTTAATTGAAAAGAACTGGAACTAAAAGGGTTAAATGGCAGTTAAAGACAACAAATAGAATTCAGTGGATTTTGAAAATCAGGATGTTGGGCAAGACTAGTTTGTGTCATTATTTCTGGTAGTTCTACTTTTTTGTCCCACATAGGCCTTGTTTTGATTTTCCCCATACAAGTACCATAATTACTGCTATCACCCTGATTAAAGAGCGCTAGCAATGGTAAAAGCAGTAACCAAACTGTACACATCAGTATGGTATTTGTGCAAGAAAAGCCAATAATTCGCATTCTGCAATTCCTATGGATATAATTCCATGCAATGCAGTGCCATTTCACCACTTTAGCATTTAGCCAAATAAGAAAACATAACAAATTCAATGTTTTTAACAACTAATGTTAAAACATACCGGCAAAAATTTCAAAATAGCAAACTGACAATACTTGACAAGACTCATCATGCGAAATGCTACATTCTTGTTCAACCAATAATATTTTATCTGCATCTGGTAACTAACCCAACATTTACTTTTCCCTCTAATTAAAAATGAATGTATTATTTGGCTTGCAAACATAAAAGCTGAATCTTCCACAGATACAGTCTCTACATGTCATTTTCCTACCAATCTGCAGGTTTTGCAGCTCTGTATTTAAACATTTCAAGTTAATAGTACATTGTTATTTTTTTTAAAATCACTTAATTGAGAAATTCAAATAAACTGAAATTCCCATTTTGCTGTGTTACTAATGTTGCCTAATTCAGATCACTGGATAATTTGAATTTTCTTTAGTGTATAAATGACTGAATCATCAGGGATAGACTGTACACAAAAAGGTAACACTACGCAGGTCGCTCCACTTCTATAAGATTGCCCAAATGTAATTGCTTTCTTTTATTGGGTATTCAATACAATTGGTAAGTTTTTGGCATAGCTTGCTATTAATCGCCATCAACACATGACATGATGACATTTACGTCACAGAAATAGAGTCACAAATATGTCATTATTAGTACGTGGGGTCAATACAATAAAACAAGACTAAAAGGCAGCATCCTTTTCACACAAAAAACAACCATTTTTTCAGTTTGCAGTCATGCCGATCACAGTTATTAGCTGAAGGTGCTTCAGCAGTGGCCAGGTGTTAAATGAACAAGGTAATGTTGTACCCATGTTGTAATATAATCATATTTAAATAAAGCAAAACCTCTCCACTACCTTTCTAGACCCAATGACCAACTCTGTACTATTAATTTTCTTGTCCAACATCAAGCCATGGACGTGGCGCCACTTCCTCCAACTTAACATCAAGGCCACCGAAGCCACTGTTTTTGTCCCCCGCTGTAAACTGTGCTCCCTTGCAATCAATTTCATCTCCCTTCCCAGCCACTTGCTCAGATTGAATGAGACTATATGAAAGCTTCGTATTTCATTCAACAGCTAGCTGAGCTTTAAATTCCACATCTTATCTGTCATCAAGACTGCCAATGTTGCCAGTCTCTGCCCCTACCTTAGCCCCATTGCCACTGAAACCCTTATACACGCTTTTGTTACCTTTAGATTTGATTGTTCCTTCTTTCTGGTATCCTATCCTTCACAAACTCTAACTTACCAAAATGTAACCACTTGTAAATCACCCGTCCTTGCTGACGTACACTGGCTCCCTGCCCCCCCAGTGTTGTCTTCAAATACCTGTAATGGCCTTGCCGCAAGCTAATTCGGCAAACTCCTCCAACCTTATATGCCCTCTGCACTTTCCATCCTCAGATTCTGGTCTTTTGTGTGCTCCCCCGTTCCCTTCATCCCATTATTGGTCATGATGTGGAGATGCCGGTGATGGACTGGGGTTGACAATTGTAAACAATTTTACAACACCAAGTTATAGTCCAACAATTTATAGTCCAGAGCTTTTAGCCATATAAGCTCCATTCTCAAATTTGCTCCTTAAACCTTTCACCACTCCATTTCTCTCGCTTCCTTTAAAGGCCTTCTCAGAAACCTTATTTTCAACCAGGCTTTTGGCCACCCTCTTAATCTTTCCCTCTATTTCCATTTGGGAAACGCCTTGGGACATTTTTTAAACTTCAAAGACGCAATACAAATGCATTTTGTTGTTGGTAAGCCAGTCACCTAGTACCTTACATCATCCCCACAGACAAAATCTCTAGTCACATGCAATTTTAGATGTTTCAATTCCCCACCATTCCACACTGCCCTCAACTAAGCTTATAGGTAGTTATTTTGCCCTGGTTCTAGACAATGCATTCCAGAATCGGAGGTTACCAGAAACCATACACAGTGATAACCTGTACATCATGCCCTAGACTTAGAATTGTGTTAAATTACATTATTTGCAGAAGGAATATTTTTGCTTTGAGAGTTCCAGACATTAACTATGCCAATTTCTTTCTATACTACCAATAACCATTTAAATCCCCTGAAGATATGGTACTTCAATACTGAATATCAAAATTGCAAATGCCAAATATACCAAGTCTTCCACATGAATCAACAAGAAAACCCTGCAGCAGACCAACACATCTGAGGGAAAAGATTGAGGCAGTGCTATATAATCATCAACTACAGAAGAATGGTGGAAAACATTCAAGCAGATACGCATTTTTTCGGAATTGCATGCATTTTCTTGCCACAAAGGTTAGTTATACTAGTGCTGAATAATGTTAGCACTATGTGATGTCAGGGATAAACAATTTGCATTTATATAGCACCTTTAATCTAGAAAACATACCAAAGCACTTAATAGCAATGTACAGAAAAACAACGGATGTCGAACCAAAGGAGATATTAGGAGGGGCCTTGAAGAGCTGGGTCAAAGATGTGCGTTTTAACAAAGTTCTTAAAAGCAGCTCTCACCCTAACCACGTCAAAGAGGCCATCCCCTATGGACAGGCCCTGTGAATACACAGGGTCTGCTCAGACGAGGAGGAACACGATGGACACCTACAGACGCTGAAAGACGCCCTAGTAAGAACAGGATATGACGCTCGACTCATCGATTGACAGTTCCGACGGGCCACAGCGAAAAATCGCAGAGACCTCCTCAGAAGACTAACACGGGACGCAACCAACAGAGTACCCTTCGTCGTCCAGTACTTCCCCAGAGCGGAGAAATTACGCCATGTTCTCCGCAGCCTTCAACATGTCATCAATGACGACGAACACCTCGCTCTGGCCATCCCCACACCTCCACTACTTGCCTTCAAACAGCCACCCAACCTCAAACAGACCATCGTTCGCAGCAAATTACCCAGCTTTCAGGAGAACAGCGTCCACGACACCACACAACCCTGCCACGATAACCTCTGCAAGACATGCCAGATCATCGACACAGATACCACCATCACACGAGAGGACACCACCCACCAGGTGCATGGTTCATACTCCTGTGACTCGGCCAACGTTGTCTACCTCATACGTTGCAGGAAAGGATGCCCCAGAGCATGGTACATTGGCGAGACCATGCAGACACTGCAACAACGGATGAACGGACACCGCGCAACAATCTCCAAACAGGAGGGTTCCCTCCCAGTCGGGGAACACTTCTGCAGTCAAGGACATTCAGCCACCGACCTTCGGGTAAGCGTACTCCAAGGCGGCCTTCGAGACACACGACAACGCAAAATCGTCGAGCAGAAATTGATAGCCAAGTTCCGCACCCATGAGGACGGCCTCAACCGGGATCTTGGGTTCATGTCACGCTACACGTAAGCCCACCAGCGAACAAAAGCTATCTGTTTTTAATCTAACGGGTCATTTGCTGGCTTTCTCTGCCTTCCGGATGTTTCTGCCTCTCTGTTTTTTTTTCCTGTTTGTTGTTTTTTTGTTGAATGTATATTCGGGGGCTCTGTAGGTAACACCTCTCTGTCTGAACACGGTGATTGCCTTGGCAACGGGCGGTTGCAAAGACTATCTGTAATCACCATGTGTTGTTCTGTGATTTATAAATGCGTAGGCTTCGAGGAGTTCCTGACATTTACCTGAGGAAGCCTCCGAAAGCTTGTAAATTTCAAATAAAATCGTTGGACTATAACTTGGTGTTGTAAAATTGTTTACAATGGTCAACCCCAGTCCATCACCGGCATCTCCACATCATGACTTAAAAGTAGGAGAGGAAGGTGGAGAGTCGGAGAGGTTTAGGGAGGGAATTTCAGAATGTGGGGCTCAGGCAGGTGAAGGCACAGCCACCAATGGTGGGATGAAGGGAGAGCAAATGCACAAGAGGCCTAAGTTAGAGTAGAGCACTGGGAGGGAGGGGGAGTTTGTAGGGCTGGAGGTTACAGGAATAGGGAAGGGCAGGCCATTAAGGGATTGAAACAAAGGATGAAAATTTTAAATCTGAGGCTTTAGGGCACTGGGAACCAATGTAGATAGGTCAGGGAGGACAGGAAAGATGAATAGGAGGTGATGTGGAACACAGTTAGGGTGGCAGTGTTTTGGATGAGCTCATTAGCCATGAGTAGATGTCCTTAACCCTGGCATCACAGCCTTCAGGATTCCCGGTCGCAGCTGCAGAGAACAGTATCTACCCTTCTGACTATACTATCCCCTAACATTAACACATTCCTTTTCGATCCCCCCACTTGAATGACCACGGTGCCGTGGTCATTTTGCCCATCCTCCCTGCAGTCTTTGTTCTCATCCACACAGGTAGCAAGTACCTCGTACCTGTTGGACAAGGGCAAAGGCTGAGGCTCCTCCATCACTGCATCTGCGGTACCCTTACCTGCCCAACTTGCAGTCACATCCTTCTGTCCCTGACCTCTAACCAAATCTATACCGTTACTTAATCTATGAGGTGTGACTGGGTCACAAGTGTCCAGGTAACTCTCCCCCTCCGGGATGCATCGCAATGTCTGCACCTCGGACTCCAGCTCAACAACTCTGAGCCAAGGTTCCTCGAGCTGCAGACACTTACGGCAGATGTGGTTGCCTGGAATCACGCTGCTCTCCACAAAATTCCACATGCTGCAGTTGTAACACACCACCCTGCACCGCTATCCCTATCTAACCTTGTTTTATTTCTTTACTTAATTCCTATGAACCTGTACCCCCAAATCCCTTTGTTCTTCCACCACAGCAATGAGCCTAATTATTCAGGGTATAATTGCTGCTGTTATTTTTTACCAAAAGGTATTACTTCACACTTACTGACAGAATTCCATCTGACACTTTAAAGCCCATTACCCCCATCATATCAATATCACTTTGTAGCTTTTATTGGTCTTCTGAAGAATTAAATACTATTTTGGAAGGGGTAGGAGAGATAGAAAAGTAAGTTTGGAATTCCAGGTTACATTTGACATGAGTCTGCTTAATGGATGAGAAGATTTCAAAATATCACTATAGCTTTGCTGTACAACATAGAAGTTGGCAGTTGTGAATTAATCTTCCAGGATATCTAGTTACTCTGGCCATAGTGGTTACAGTTTGTACACAGGTTAGGCCACAAAAGCAAGAACAATATTCCCCCTGTTCTGCATGATATTACTCATTCTTTTTACTGTTTATTACAAAGAAAATGCAGCAGTTTAATCTCTGCACAAGGTCTTAGATTTACCACTGAAGTACCAGAGACACAAGGATCACAGTGCTTTAAGTTTTACCAGCAAATGTGCTGCTTGACCAGCCCAATGTCTTCCACATGTATTCAATCTCATCTGTTGTAATTTACTTAATGGGAATTTTAACAAACATTTTATGCTTTTATAATCCTTTGTAAACTCTAGATTATTTCCAACTTCTATTATTAGACTTCTGTCCACTATCAAAGATTAGTCTGCTAGAAATATAGATATGATGCAAAATTCACAGCCTACAACCAATCCACAAGAAGCCCTTTCCCCTCCACTAAGATAAAGTTAAATATTTCCTGTGTTATTGAGGAGTGATCGCTACATTCCTAACAGAATATTGCAGGAAGTACAGTTTGACCAATGGGCAGACACTGAATATTTTAAATATTGTCTTATGGGAAAATATAGCTACAGTACTAATAAAATGACAGAAACACTCTGCATGTTGCCCCAGGATAGCTTCAGGCTTTGTTGGTGCTTTTGAATCTTTGCAAATGGCTTCAGCCTCATCACCAAAGAATTATTTTCCCAAGAAAGGAAGTTCCAGGATATTGTTGTGCGAGTCCATGGGGAACTCTGCAAAGACGGGATGTTGTCATGGTCCATGCAACAAGGATATCCAAGGTGGACTGTTATAGATAATTTAGCCAAATTTCTCCTATTAGCCTGGGCACTGTCCCCATGGCCATAGCTACAGTAATCTGGGTTAAAAACAGAAAAAGCTAGAAACGCTCATCAGGTCAGGTAGCGTCTGTGGGAAGAGCAAGGTAGTGTTAACGTTTCATGTCGATGATCTTTTGTTTGGATGCTCTCCTTATATATAATTTTGGCTGATTGAGCTTTGTACAATGATAGTCTTACTTGCAGAGTGCCTTTTGTCGAGGAACAGGTACCTCGGCCTAAACTGGGAATGTTCAGCACTAGTGGGAAGTTAGCAACAAGCTGATTAAACCAGCTTCTTCAGAGGCTTTGGCTATGTCTGGTCCAGTTGCAAACTGTACCAGTTCTCCCACATTATTTTAGCAGCAGACCACCCAAGTGAAGTAAGCTGCAATCTTGAGATGCCTTAGTTGTTGGATAATTCGGCCAGGTCTGGAACAGAGTCCCAGCGCTCTGGGAGTTTGCATGTGAGAAAATATGCAAGAGTTACAGACATTATAAATGTGACTTGCAACCTTAAATGAAGGAATGCTCAGAAATTGTTTCCATTTTCAGCAGATATTCCTCAGGACCATAATCCTTCCCAAAACCTTTTCTTCCCCTTCAACAAAAATGGGTTCTTAGTCCCATTATGGATAAATCCCACTGGCTTCAAATGAGTTAGCCTGCACCCTAGGGCCAGCAAAATCAAATGGTGCAGATATAAAACAGACTTTTTTTATTCGTTCATGGGATGTGGGCATCGCTGGCGAGGCCAGCATTTATTGCCCATCCTTAATTGCCCTTGGGAAGGTGGTGATGAGCCGCCTTCTTGAACCGCTGCAGTCCGTTTGGTGAAGGTTCTCCCACAGTGCTGTTAGGAAGGGAGTTCCAGGATTTTGACCCAGCGACGATGAAGGAACAGCGATATATTTCCAAGTCGGGATGGTGTGTGACTTGGAGGGGAACATGCAGGTGGTGTTGTTTCCATATGCCTGCTGCCCTTGTCCTTCTAGGTGGTAGAGGTCGCAGGTTTGGGAGGTGCTGTCGAAGAAGCCTTGACGAGTTGCTGCAATGCATCCTGTGGATGGTACACACTGCAGCGCCGGTGGTGAAAGACTACCAGTGCCAGCACTCATCTCCAGCAAGAGAAGGATACATTATACTCAATGTTAAAAGATGTAAAAGGCACTACTTTTACAGAAAAGGTGTGGCATTTAGCTGCTTCACTTATTGCAGTCAGTGTTGACATGGGATTGCCATTTTGTAGTTGAAGATTATTTTCTCAGCTGTACTAGTCTTTGTAGGTACCAACATCTCAAACCAGTGGGCAATTTGTTAGCAAAGGTAAACAGGCATAATTACTACATATCTGTAATTTGTTTGGTATTTTCATCCACATGGGACTTTCTCTCATTTTCAATTGAAACTAATTATGTAGTCTACTATTCCTTAGTGTGTGGGTTACCCAAAGGAATTTAAGGCAAGTAATGAGTTGCTACCAGCTCTGGTACTTTCATATCATTACTGCAGCACACTTGAGACTCTTTCAAATAAGTCTTGATCAAGTGCTTCTCTGTAAATTAGAAAATGGAACAAAAAGGCTAGCCAATGTGTTAAATTTGCTGGGTAAATTAAGGACTACAAAACTTGCTATCTTAAATACAGATTGTTCAGATTAACAGTATTACACATGTCATGATGTATTCATATACTGCAATGCAATACCACATTAACTGTGCACAAACTGTAAACAGTGATAGTGACGACCAATTTTTGGAAGGGTAGCTCAATCAATACAGCACAGTACTGAAGTTTCATTCAGAGGTTCCAGGTTCCAGCCAAAGTCTCAAATGATATTTAAAATTGCCCACCCTTGATATAAATAAAGCTTGGTTTTGGGATGGAGAAAGAACACACTTGCTAAATAGACATTTACAAAGCCTCATTTTGAAGTGACCACTGTTCAAATAAGCTCAATGATACTGTATTCTTCAATGACGTGATCTTAATAATGTAGCAGAGGCATTGCCTCGGGCAGAATTGTGTGCAATTCCATGCTACGAGATTGCCACCAGAATTCCCGGCAAGTCCTGCGGCTCCAGCTTTTCCTTCCTTTTTCTTGCAATTCCTCTACCCAGTTGAGAGTTAGGGTGCAATGATTTATATCGAGTCCATAGTTGACCCTGTTCGCCATCGCCTTTGTTTATTTGTTTACTTTTAAAAACGGATTCCGTTTCAAATCGCACAAGAACGGAGATCAAACATCAAATCTCAGTGCTTTGGGCAAATTATTTGGGATTCTGCAACTTAATACAGTTCAAAAAAAAAATAATTCCAACAGGTTTGATTACAACGGGTTTAAGAAAAAGTTTTGTTAAGATGTAGTTAATTGCCCATGCGCGAAGGCCCGTTGCCATGGTTTGGCACGTACAGCGTGCGCCTCAACCTGTCAAAAAGGGTCACCAGCCACCACAGCAATGTATTGGGTGGGATAACAATCAATCACTTCTTTTAGGAACGCAGGAACAGGAGTAGTTCACTCAGCCCCTCAAGCCTGTTCCACCATTCAATTAGATCATGGCTGATCTGCGCTTCAACTCCATTTACCTGGCTTTGCTCCAAATCCCTTGATACCCGTACCTAACAAAACTCTATCGATCTTAGTCTTGAAAACTTCAATTGACCCAACATCCATAGCCTTTTAGGGGAAGAACGTTCCAGATTTCCACTACCTTTTGAGAGAAAAAGTGCTTCCTGATTTCACTCCTAAATGGCCTAGCTTTAATTTTATTATGACATTTTGTTCTGGATTCCCCCACCAGAGGAAATAATTTCTCTGCATCTGCCTTATCGAATCCCTTTGTCATTTTGAACAGCTCGATTAGATCATCCCTCATCCGTCCAAACTGAAGGGAATACAAGACAAGGTTAGGCAACCTGTTGTCATAATTTAACCCTTTGAGCCCTGGTATCATTCTGGTGAATCTGGCTGTACCCCTTCCAATATATCTTTCCTGAGGTTCGGTGCCCAAAACTGAACGTAGTACTCCAGATGGGGTTCTGACCAAGGCTCTGCATAACTGAAGCATCACTTCCTCACTTTCGAATTCTAACCACCTTGAGATAAAGGCCAACATTCCATTAGCCGTTATGATTAATTTTTGTACCTTTGCATGAACTTTTACCTCTAGCACCAGTTTGTTTTTGAACTGCAACCCAAACTAATGACATGAAATTCAACCCTCTCTGCTAGTTGTGAGTCCAATGGGTTTTCTATAGCCCGTTACTGTTCAGGTTTTTTTAAAATAAAACACTTCCACCTCATGTAAATAATCAGCTCATAGTTTCTGAAAGCAGACTCATCTCTTATGAAATAAAATCTGTGCTTTTATTCTCTGCAGCACCGTGTTAACGTAGGTCTAACAATTTAATCATGATCACGGTAAATTGTTTACTGGCACATGGGACACCCACTACATCATGTGCCATTGTGGATGGCAGAAAATATCACAATGTTACACCACTTTGCACAGGGTAAACTGCTGATCAAAATATATTCACAATTTAAAACACTACCGAAATAAAAAACTATTCAACAGCACAATACTTGAATAAAAGTGAAAACAGTTCATACAGATTTAATCCTCTCTTCCCTTTTCAAATGTTGGGCTTTCCATGATTAAATTTAATCAATACAATAAATGCTGCTGTCAGCTTTTCTTACAGGTTCTTGGAGTTAAACAGTTTCTGATTGAATCAGGTGAGTCTTCTCTTGTTCCTTGGTAAACAGCATTTAGTTTCAAAGTGCATCTTTTAGGATGAAGTGCAAAACACAAGCTCTAAATGCCCAAAAGGTTTGATGTGTTGCGAACATCTATTCAGCCTCCACACAAAAATTGCTAACCACTGAAAAATTGTTGTGTCTTACACTTTTAATTGCATTTGAAGACAATACTGTCAATCAATTATGATAAAAGGAACAAATCGCTCTCACTTGCAATATTAAATACGATGATCCTATGGAATGCTCAGAAGTTAAACAAACATTGTCTGGGATCTAAACACCAGACATCTGCTCCAGCCCTTATAGAATACAATTCAATTCACAACTAGATCAAAGGACATTTATTTTAACTAATTCCTGGTGAAAGAAAATCTGCTTTTTAAGAACATAAGAACTTAAGAAATAGGAGCAGGAGTAGGCCAATCGGCCCTTCGAGCCTGCTTCGCCATTCAATAAGATCATGGTTGATCTGATCCTAACCTCAAATTTAAAGAACACAAGAAGTAGGAGCAGGACCCGACCACTCAGCCCCTGGGCCCGCTCCGCCACCCACAGGGCCTTGACCGATCCGAACTCAGCTTCATGTCCAATTTCCTGCCCGCTCCCCGTAACCCCTAATTCCCTTTACTTCGAGGAAACTGTCTATTTCTGTTTTAAATTTATTTAATGATGTAGCTTCCACAGCTTCCTGGGGCAGCAAATTCCACAGACCTATTACCCTCTGAGTGAAGAAGTTTCTCCTCATCTCAGTTTTGAAAGAGCAGCCCCTTATTCTAAGATTATGCCCCCTAGTTCTGGTTTCACCCATCCTTGGGAACATCCTTACCGCATCCACCCGATCAAGCCCCTTCACAATCTTATATGTTTCAATAAGATCGCCTCTCATTCTTCTGAACTCCAGTGAGTAGAGTCCCAATCTACTCAACCTCTCCTCATATGTCCACCCCCTCATCCCTGGGATTAACCGAGTGAACCTTCTTTGTACTGCCTCGAGAGCAAGTATGTCTTTTCTTAAGTATGGACACCAAAACTGTATGCAGTATTCCAGGTGCGGTCTCACCAATACCTTATATAACTGCAGCAATACCTCCCTGTTTTTATATTCTATCCCCCTAGCAATAAAAGCCAACATTCCGTTGGCCTTCTTGATCACCTTGATTTCTTGCAACTGTCCATCTCTTTTTTTCCCATTTTGAAACAGAGTTACTGTTGCTTTTAAAATGTATTTTAGATATTCAAGCCTGTGTACCATTTCCTATTGGAGATAATTCAACACTATCTATCAATCTCACGCAAAGGCCACAACAACGCTGATAAAGCAAATGGTAAAACTGTGCCCGAGTGCAGTCATAGGCATTCTTTGGAGATTGAAGTTATTGCACTGAGTATCGGCATAATGGAGGACACTCCATACGCACCTGACAATATGCTATACTTGATTTGCAAGTTCTTGATGCTTAAACTTGGTGTCACAAATATTCCATTCAAAACAGAGCCATCCCTCACTTTACTGCCACTATTGTTGCAATTTCAAACATCCAACTTTTTCATGCCCTTTTAATTAAATAAAGCTGTTTGAGAAATAGATTAGTATTATTGTTTCTGTTCTAAATTAAATCAGTAATTCATTCTGGTCTAACAAATTATGGATAACAATAGAGATGTAAAATAAAGCATCAAATCTAAATAGAATTTAAACAATTTGCTGTAAAGGCATTGCGATTTTATAAAAAAAAAGTTGATTTGTACTCAACAAGTCGTCACAGTTGGTCACTTTTAGTACCCAGTATCATCATCAAGTGTCATCCCAAATCACATATAGCTCAGTGAGATGCAGATTAAAGGTCCCTCTAGGCTGACCCAACAATGTGACCCAAACTATTTCTTCAGCACTGGTGTGAATCTCTCCACACTGGCCATCCATATGGCCTTTCAGAGGAAGGTTACTAATTTCTGTCGAATTTTAGAGTTTTGTTCCACTCTTGCCCACAGGGACGAGGTGGATTCTGGTCAAACTTATTTCACTTAGAAGCCTTACAGCTCATAGAGAAGGCAGAATTTTTATATCAGTCTGCCCTGAATTAGAATCCAGGGTCCTAGGGATGAAAGGGCAGTGTGTAACACCACTCCCTTGTTCAAATATTTCTGGAACGAAATCATGTGAAACCAAATTATTTTCATCACAAATATGTGGACCATCTACAGCCCAACATTAAGAGCATTCTTTGCATTGGTAAAAAAGGATACAAAAAGAAATAGCAGCACCTAAAAACATAAAGCATGATTTCTGCCAAATTTCCATGATCCATGGTTTTCATCACCAGACTTTACTTTGTAAATTCCATGCAAAACATTAGTTCAAGCTTCAGAAGGCCAGTTAAAACCAAGCTATCATTTTGCCCCATAGACTGCATGAGGTTGCCTTTGGTCCTCCACCTGCACCTCAACACAGAAAAGCAAAAGATACATTCACCAGTACTTTCCTAGGGGTTCTTCCAATCTCCCGCGATAACTTCGGCAAAACCTTTGAGAAGCAGCGTAAACAGCAGCTGCCAGATAGTGTGTGGTAAGCTTGTGGTTCCCCAGAATCCATCAAGTTGGGCTTAAATCTTATAATGTCTGGAGGGTGCACACACCATTCGATGAACGAAGACAACCCTACAAGGTAGATTATGGGGTAGAACTTCCATGGGTGGGGGGGGGTCCCCGATCTCCTGCCAAAGTTACGGCAGGAGATCGGGGACCCCCCCCCACCCATGGAAGTTCTACCCCATAATCTACCTTGTAGGGTTGTCTTCGTTCATCGAATGGTGTGTGCACCCTCCAGACATTATAAGATTTAAGCCCAACTTGATGGATTCTGGGGAACCACAAGCTTACCACACACTATCTGGAGGGGGCTTCGGTACTATGGGTGGGACAGAAACCAGATTGGAGGACTCAGAGTGCATTGAGCATATAGTTGAAATAATTATGTGGTCAAGAGTCGGGAGCTGGAGCGATTTTGTTCGGAGTTGGGGGGGGGGGGGGGGGGGTAGGGAGGACAGAGGAGAGAGAAAGAGAGCAAATCGTGGTACGAAAGAATGTCCAATAGAGGAGTTGACTTGTTAGCAAGTTTTGGGTGGAGGAATGGTAATTCAGTTGTGAAGCTGGGCTGGATGGGCATTTATGGAGCAATTGGTGGGTCTCATGACGATATCAGTCTGATGAGGGTGGGGGGAGGCACAGAGGAAAGTGTTGCATGGTGGAGGTTGGGTTGGGGGTTGGTGAGCCTGTGGGAGACAAGCATCCAAGCTGTGTGGACTTAAATGCTTATGAGCTCCTTGCAGCAAATGTCAAAGATGACCATGAAGGGGCAGGAGACACAGGTTCAAAGGGGTGGCTGGTGGCAGAGAGGAATTTGGGATTGTCCTTGCTCTCCAGGATAACTGTGGAATAGTAAGTGGTTTTGGCTGCCAAGAAAGACAGGCAACAGCTTGTGGTGCTCAAACCAGATGTGGAATTGGACATTCAGGCCAGTTGAAACCAAGTGGGTATGGGGTAATGGCCCTCAGATTTGTTGCTGTGAAGATAACTAGATGATTAGCATATACCAGAGATGTGTTTTATCTCTGCCTTCGATCTGGTGAGGAAAGGGTGTAGGTGGGGAAGGCAAGGCAGCTGTTGAGCAGATGATAAGTTGAAGCAAACCAGGAGAGTTAAGAGTTAAGAATATAATGGTGAGGGAATTAAGGAACTGTTTTCCCTAGGAGCAGAGATGGAGGGTAGAACATAGGAACAGCAGTAGGCCATTCAGCCCATCGAGCCAGTTCCACCATTCAATAAGATCATGGCTGACCTGTATCCTGACTCCATTTGCCCACCTTGGCTCCATACCCATAAATACACTGGACTAGCAAAAATCTATTGATCTCAGATTTAAAATTATTAAATGAGCTAGCATCTACTGCTTTTTGTGGGAGAGTGTTCCACACTTCTACCACCTTTTGCATGAAGAAGTGTTTCCTAACTTCTCTCCTGAATGGCATGGCTCTGATTTTATCTCTGTCCATTTTATAAGCCCCACGACTCAACACCCTGAATCGACCAAGTTATTTACAACCAAAGGTTGAAAAGCCTTTTCCGAACAATTGCTGCCTTTCTACAGCCAAGCTGTCAACCAGAACACCTGAGCGCAAATGTAATATTTGACCCCTAAGTGAGAGGGGAGGACTCTCCTGGAGGATAACAGGACCCTGCACCTGCTCAATGTCAAGGTATCCAACAACCACAGATTGCAAGGCCAGATTGCTACTTTTATATCATTCATGGGATCAGAAGAATCACATAGAGAAAATTTTGTGTTCAAGATAAGGAGGGACAATCCAGCCTTCAGGTAGAGCATCCTCAAACAAAAACACAGGATTTGGAGACTGAGGCAATGAATGGAACTATCTCAGAGCATTCCTGAAAATTTCTTGAACCATCTCTGGGCGAATCTTTCACTTTTGAGACTGAATTGCAATTTGGTTGGAAGAATCTGTTGTTAATTTGTCCACGCTAGCTAAATCAAGAGTGTTATCTCACAATTCAGGTCCTTTCGGGCTAGTTTTACCATATGCTGACAGATGAGATTATGTGAGTCTTTTCCTGCTTGCTAACACAGCAGGCTCCTGCCATGCCTACACATACCCATTTGCTCTATACTAAGGGTTTGAAATGCTCCAGAGCCAATCTTATTGACCTCGGCTCCAAGACAATTGATACATTAGGTGGACTGTTCATCCATCCTGAGCAATCAATCCTGACCAGGACAGGTTTGTTACCACCAACTGCAGGAAAGACTGCTGCAGCATCTTGCTCTCGTGACCACAAAGTCAGAACCTTACCAGTGAGATTGTGGTGTCCTGTAGGGAGATCGCTAGCTGAATAGTTCCAACTGAAACCTCAAATATATAAGCATTGGAAACTACAAATAGCTGGTGCCATCAGGCGAAGTATCCATAAATAGTTAATTGCTGAGATACACGACTCCTCTTGTGGAGCAAATGCCAGGACCCGCAGGGCCAGTAAACTGGTCTACAGCCAAAAAGCCCCTGGGTAGTTCAGAATAATGTTCTGTGGGTTCTGGCAGAGACCTTTCACAATTAACCAGCCCCTGGACGATAATGAGTAGCTGATGCAAGATTATGATAGTTGATTCAAGACAAGATGCTCTGAAGAGCCAACTGACCAGATGGCACATTGGGTGATGCACTTTGACTAAAGACAGGCATGTTGTAAAAATCCTCGGCGTCATGGATAAGCCAAATGCTGGTACCTTGTAATGATAGTGTTGACTGTTGAAACTGAATCAAAGAATTTTTCAATAGCGCTCCTGCACGGCAATATGGAAATAAGCATCTTTTAGGTCTGCCTAACTTGAATTTTTCCTGTTTACAACCCTATGTCCGGTAATGGACGGAGTCCTTCCTACCTCTTTGTAAAGTAGAAAATACCTGGATTAGAAGTGTACTCCTTCCCACTTGGGTGGGCTTTTTCTGTAGCACCTGAAAGCTAACAATTTGTCAGTAACAATGCACAATGTTGCGAGTGTGAAAGCTCAGGAGTGTGCTTATAAAATGAAGAAGCCCTTTACATTTGCAGTGACACTTCGCCCCTTTGCCACCAATGTCTGCTGATGCACCCCCACCCCTCCCCCCTCCCATCTCTAGTCACCAGTGGGTGGAGAATATCAAATGTGTCAGTGCTGGAAAGTCTGAGGAAGCTGACAGCTTCTTGGTCTGGGTTCTGCCACAGATCGGTGGGCTGTTCTAGGTACAGGACTCAGAAATCATGCATGGTGCCAAAAAGAGTCAGATGTTGAAAGGCTGCCAGCTGAGCAAGGAACGTTTTATCAGATGTCCTGCTTCTCACTGCTATTCCTTAAATTCTGTTGGTGCTATTTTTCTTTAAGCTTCTAGTAACTCTCCACTTGCCTGCCAAAAATATAATTGCTGTGGGAACATAGGAATAGGAGTAGGCCATTCAGCCCTTAGAGCCTGTTCCACCATTCTATTAGATCATGCCTAATCTGTACCTCAACTGCATTTGCCCACCTTTGCTCCATTGCCCTTGATACCTTACATAACAAAAATCTATAATTCTGTCCTGAAAGTTTCAATTGACCCAGAATCCATTGCTTTTTGGGGGTACAAGTTCCAGAATTGCACTACCCTTAGTGTGCTTCCGAGCTCTAATTTTATGACCATCTCTTGTTCTGGACTCCCTACCAGAAAAAAAATAGTTTCTCTATATCTACCCTATCGAATCCCTTTATCATTTTAAAGATCTTGATTAGATCACCTTCTAAACATAAAGGATTACAAACCAAGTTTATGCAATCTGTCCTCATAATTTAACCCTTTAAGCAAGGCGTGATGTTGGACATAGTCATGCCATTCTGCCAAAACAGAACATTAAACGCCATGCATCTCACCCCAAGTCCAAGACGTGACTGCGATTGTGGCATAACACTCTGTGCTTGGTTTTCACTGAGGGGCAGTGAAAAGGGGTGTAGTCTGTTTAAGCAACTCCCTGTAACTGAGTGATTCTTTGATGAAGAACCGTGCCCATCGGGCTGACGGCATGCCATCCAGGCCTGTTAGACCCTCTGAGGTTTATAGTTGACTGACCAACTCATGGCAAATTCCACAATCACTACAAACTATTCCTTGTTGGACTTCTTACCAATGTAATGATAGAGTTTGGCATTCTTCCATGGTGAGGATCCTGGATTCCAGACATTAGAGGGTAACCACCATAATTCAAATGATCAAAACAGAACTGTGTACATCTTTTGACAGTACCATCATTAACTGGGTAATTTTCATTAGCCAGCTGAACAAAAAGTTCAGGTGGTTTAAATTTCATGCCTGGCCACCTTTAACTGTTGGTATGAGCACGTCAAACACTTGAAATGATTTAATTTTTTTTAAACCACAAAGGGGTAGACACAAAGTCCATGAGAATAGTGTACAAATGAAAGTTTCACTATTTACAATGTGTAGTGGGAAGTTCTGGTGGGGAATGAACAACATCAAAATTCTCAAACTAAACTCTGCTTATGTCAGAAGCAAAAGCAACTGGAGTTTTTTTAAATAAACATGCCAATCCAACAGCAGGGGAATGGGACTAAGTGAGTATCTCTTTTGAAGAGCCAGTACAGGTGCAATGACCTGCTTTTGTTTTGTATCATTCTATTGTATGACATCACCATAGTACAATTACAGTAATACCAATTCCATCAATACTTCCTGCTGTATGTTCCATTTCAGTTGACTGCTTTTCAAAGCATGGTAGAAAATAAGGATTTTAATCAGGCAGCTATTTTTGAACAGTTTTCATTCACAGTCACTTTAAAATACTGACACCACGAGATAGGGACTTGAACTCTACTGACTAAATGCATGCTATTTTAAATGGAAGATTTCAATTAAAATCAGTCATATTAGTCAGCTATAAATACCTTCCATGTAAACAGAGTACAAGTAGCAAGCTAATGTTATTCGCTAAGCTGTAGACTATACATACTGGAACTGCAAAGGGCTTCAGCCTCCTTACTGTGCTCTCAACACAAACATTGATCAAATGCATTCACAGCCTGTTTCCAGGCAACTAATATTGTCAAACTCCACCCTGAATACTGAATTATGCACTTTGACCTACCAACCATCTTGCAGAGACTGTATATGTCTTTGGGTTTGCTGCACTCCCCCTTACCAATATCATTACCACACTATAAGCATTACACAAATTAACCTTCCTGATGTAAATTGATTATAATGGTAAATGTGATCTGCCTCTCTATCCATCATATATATCTCGAAGGGTAGGGTGAATCAAGTTTTTTTTTTAAAACACAAAATACTGCAAATACACAGGTCTTGCAGCATTTGAAGAGGGCAAAAAAAAAATTCATGTTTCAGCTGTAGACCTTCACCAGAATCAGAGTGTGGAAGGTAAAGGAGCACTTTTTATAGTACTTGAAAACAAAGGTGAGGGGAGAACAGTAAGTAAATGTCAAGAATCAGACATGTTAACTATCACAAAGCAGTTAATGAGTTTAACAGCCTTTGAACAGATTTTTTTTTAAAAAACACTTGCTCACAGCCTATTAAATCTATTAATTTATTTTTTGTTTCGCCCTCCCCTCTTCATTCGAAGTCCTTAAAGGTGCCTTTATATTTGCAGCTTTTGTAGTAAGGATAGCAGAACAACAACGCTTGTGTGCCAACTCCCAGTGTTTACCTCGCTAAAACAAGCCACCTATTTGACAGACGATTCAGAAACCCATGGTCCATGATGCTCCTGTCGGGCTTCCCTGTCTAACTGCCAGTTCTGATGAAGAATCTACACCTGAAATGATAATCTGTCTTTTCAGAGGCTCACAGAACATGATCTTCATTTGCCAAACACATGGCACAAATGCTTATTGACAGAATTTAAATCCCATTAAAAATTCAATATTGAAAACTTTATTTTTAAAAAGAGCGCATCGATGCTCTGACCAGTTGAAAATCTAAATGTGACAGTATGCAAAATACTCTAATTTCCTGCACCCCCTTTCATAAAAAAATTCCTTTGTCTAAAATAAATGAGCTTTTTTGACAGGTTGACAAATGCACATTCATGGAGGGTTACAGTGAGTTTCTTTTGTGCATGTTAAATTCAAGCCTGTTTAGGCCCGAGAAGAATACTGCAGCTTGACCCTCTTCATCCTCACAACAGGACTACTGGCTGTATTTTCGATGCCAAGAGGAAAAAAAATGAAACTAACAAGCTTCACGAGCACAGAAGATGTGAGTGGGGGGTGGGGGGGGGGGGGGGGCGGCGGGGGGAAACGAGAGGATTCAAGAAATCTAAGTTGAAGGCAAATTTGGCTTTAATCGATGATCTAAGGCTGCTGCACCACAAGCCCACCTGACATCTGCTTGTTTACAGCACACTGCAGGGATACTCCCTTTGATTTGCCCTCCTACGTGACCCTAGGACTTCTCCTCCCCCTTCTGCAGCAAAGTTGCTAAAAATAGGTCTTCACTGGCTTTGGCTCTGCCTCTAGTTTACATAAGCACTTTGGGGAAGGGAACTTTCTGGTGGATTTGAGTTATTCAACAGTCTGCACATTGAGAGCCTCTCAGACTGCATTCCTGCTACAGTGCAGCAGGCATTACACAAAACACCTTCAGATTCAAAAATAAAGGCCTGCACAGCGCAAGCAGAATTTTCAATTACTGTCTTGCTGACTTTAAAGAAAACAGAGCTCTGTACACAAAAATTTCACACACGTGGTTCTACACAATATCACAAGCTTTGAATAATTTGCATTACTTGTGCCTCCCTCTCCACAATCGAGCCAACTCCTGATAAACCCATTATTGGCCAAGATCTAAATATCTACTTGTGAGCAAAACGTAACACAAATAACACATTCTACTTCCATACTTTTCATCACAATATGTTGAAATTCTGTTACATATGCATCTGAAAGAAATGGAGCCTGCCTGAATTAGAGGATTATTAAAGATGAAAATAGAACGCTAAAGGTTAATTGGAGTCTGTAAAGGTCACACAGGACTATTACTGTCTGATATCAGTAAACCAATAACTCAATAGATCATTCTATTGTAACTATGCTAGACAATAAAAAAAACAATGAAAAACAACACTGTCCAGTAACTAATGAGCCCTGCTCAACAGAGCACCTTAATGAAACAGCACATCATGGAAAGTAAAATATAGAAATTCAGCACACAGGAATCTACTGTACAGTTATTAAGTGAAAATAGAAGACATAACAATTTGTGCTCAAATGGGTAAACACTCACACGAAACCATCTTTAAACATATACCGACTGTATATATGTTTTTAAAATACATGTTTACTAATTTCTTGCTCTATTATTGCAGCGCTAGTATTTCCAATGGCAGACATAAACGGCCATCTCTGTGGTGCAAGCTGCTGCTAGCCGGCACTTTTTCAGTCTATAAGTGGGCCAAGCTTTCCGCCCACCCACACAATATGGTTTTCACATCGCTGTCTTTACAGAACTTCCCCCGGTAATGGGCAAGGTCCACAGCTGGAAATTTGAAAGGTGCGATGTAATGTTTGAGCAATTGCACTTTTCTTCAGCAATGCCAGCGTTCTGAACCTATTACTCAATTTAAACATGGAAAAATCAGTGTGCCAGTAGCCTCACTATAAATGGGATACAACTGAAGATAATAAATTTATGAAATGATATAGATTCAGGTAACAACTTGAAGGAATATTCTAATAATTAAATTATTTAGCATAGTAAAGCAAGGTAGTAAAACCAGCTTCATTAACAATTGTTAAAACACAATCGAAAGCTTTCTTATTTACTCAAAAAGCACCTGCACATGGATTAACCCCAGCATCTGAGCATATTCAGAGGCACAGAGAGAAATTAGACAGATCAGCAACATATTTAAAAGGTGCTTTTATTTCGATTTGGGCTCTGGGTACAGGTCTCAGGGGAAATGACCTATGTGCAATAATGAAACAAAACCTCATGGCTCCCTTCTGCTAGCCAGTGAGCACTGACTTGTGCAGGAGAAGGGTCTGCCTGGAAATCTGGCAGGGAACTTGCCCAATGTGTCAGTGTACTTAAGTCAGAACCCTGCTTTGCGTGATGACTTAAGAATGCCAACAGCACTTTTGCTAGGCTGACTAAAATGCAATGAGTGCAGCCAGTTCAGGAAATCCAAAACTGGGTCACTACTGACTTTGGGTGAAATTAACTCATTACTTTTGGTAATGTGGTGTCAGGGGTCAATAGCTGTACTGTAATATAAAAACATCTTTGGAAAAAACAAAACCACTTGTCATATTGTAATTGGATTGGTCTCATGAAATTGCAGTATGCTGCCTGCCTGGTTTAAAAACAGCTCTCAGTATCCATCATTTACATTTAATAGCCACCTGCCATGAGCAACTAGCTCAGTTTGATTGAGAAAGTGACAACTTAAAGCAAGTTTCATTCACGCAGCCAGTTTAATGAAATGGTGAATCATTCAGAGCAAACAAGATAATGTTGAGACATCTGCCATTTCTCTAGTGCATTCTGGCAGTATTTGAATTAAAGAAAGTTTAACTTTATTCAAGGTCTCACGTTAAGTGCTACTGAGGAGGCTATCTGTGCTGAAGGATAGACTCTCTACCCTGTGATGCAGTTAGGTTTGAAAAAGCAATTAAAAATTTTTCATCTTTTAACAGAAGCATTCTTTCTTGATTTTTCACCTCACTATTTAAAATCAGCATTCAAAAAAATCAAGTCTAAATCTAATGAGGCTGCAGCTTCCAGCCCCTCCCTCCAGAAAGGCACACTGTAAAGTTCCATCTGAAACTTTCAGCACACAGTCATGAATAAAGAGCCTCCTCTAAAGGACACAAAATCCAGTAGGAAAGGATTTGTCCAATTGTTTTTTGGTCCTTGTATCAGCTGTCATTCCATTCAAAGCCAGAGGGTTAGGTTAACAAAATTTTAGCCCAAACTTGCTGAAACAGGATAGCATGCAAGCACTTGATAAACAAATTGATTTTTATTATTTTCTATCTTTTGTGCATGTAGCATTTTTATAGTTGGTGCTTTTCATCTGCCACTGCTGTCTTTTTTTCCCCAAGTCACCTGAACAAGCAGATGTTTCTCCTTACATGTCTAAGGCAGGCACACAAGCACAGACTCCAACTTCTATAACCCATTTCAGTCTGTGCACATCCAAACCTGTTTCTCTCACCTGAAAATCTGCAACTGACATTAGCGTTTAACCTGTTTTTGTTATGTAAAATATACTGAAGTACGCTATTTTTCCAATGCAAAAACGTGTGTTTAAAATCCATGAAAGAGTTTATATTGAAGGCCGCTGTTTAATTATGACTGAATAAGTCAAATTCACTTGTTGTTATGTAGGAATCCAGAATTTTTACTTGTGTTTTCAGGTCGAATTGAAAAAATATTGTCCTTTTATAATTAGGTCCACTGGTTTATGATGACAGAATAGGTCAAATTCTGTTTTTATTACATTGGATTAAGGGATATTTACTGGTGTTTTGAGAGACTGTATTGTGCAATTCCATCAATTTTTCTGTGGAAACTACAAATCAGTGGCCTTGGTTACATTTCTGAAGAGCAATATTACCAGGTGAGATTTTTGGGGGTGGGGAGAATGAAAAGATGCTGATACAGCTTTAGTTTTTCCATCAACTCAATCAGTTTTACCACAAATACAATTTGCCATTCTAAAACTACATATGTGGGCTAAGCAATAATGGGTATAGCATTGTTCTGAAGAACAGCTATTAAATACATAAAGTAATTTTACCAAATTTTGTACAACTGGGGTTATGAACAGCAAAACTGTATTGCAAGAATCATCAACACTTTCAAGGTTGTACAGTAAGAGCAGGGAGGGTTGCAAAACTATTTCTTATAAGCAATCTTTACTCCCTGTTAAGGCAAAGAAATACTTGGGACATATCAATTCCCTTCCCTAAAACATACATTTGGGGATGCTGGAGTATCATTACCCAGACCAATAATTCACCACTGTCTTGAGGTATAATCAACCAACTGAAGTCCCAAGGTATTAGTACTGTAGGTTGAAATCCTTCCATTCCACAAAGTAGTCACCAACATATATACGTCTATATACGCAGAGAAAAAGAAAATGCCAAAGAGTGCAAATAAAAACAGAAAAGATCGGCAGTATACAGGTCAGAAAAAGAGAAAGATAGGTTAACATTTAAGCTGGACTCAAAGAATTGCAGTCAAAATGGTAACCTATGCAACGTAAATATATACATTTGTGCCAGAACGGCTGCTGTCAGGTCATCATCAGTAACACCACAGTTGCTTCTGCCACCTTCAAAATATTGAAATACTATTCAACAATCAATTGATAACAGAGCAAAATGATCACTCCCAAAAATCAATGCCATCCCTTACCAAGTTTACAAGACAATTGTACATTTCAAACAAATGTTATTGAATGCTACACAGTGCTACATAGATGAGCAGCTCAAGTCTCCAACACAGAGTATCACTGGCACTGTACCTTTAATTTAAAGAGTAATACTGATCATATGGCACTCTTTTACATATCACCCAATTATAAAAGCGGACTTCAGTTTTTTTTTGAAAGCAGACAACAGAAGAGCCATTGAGTTCATATGAGGAATCAAGTTCCAGATAGAAAACTGAGGGTCACATAGATAATTCAGTTTTGTAGATAGAAACTACATTCAAAAAATAAGGAAATCATTAGATACTCTAACACTTTTCTTCATTTTTTTTCAATTTCTGCGTACAAATGAATAATGCCAAAGTCGTATAACTAGTACAACAAATAGCAATGGAAAGTTTTATGACTAAATATTCAGGCTAGTTTGGGACAACGCAGTACTAAAGCGTCAAGACAGTGACGCCTGGCAAAAGATTGAAAATTACTCCATGTAGCTGTCTTGTAGATAGAATCAACAGAAACACTTCGCCCCAAGACTCACTCTTAATGATTAGTTGGGTCATTAGTGTCTGGAGGCTTGGGGTGCTCTGGCCAGTACCAGAGTACCAAAGCCTGTTCCCCCCCCCTTCTTTGTTTCACTAGATAGAACAGTAAATTAGAGTTATATTAACTAGATTTTTTTTTGTTGATTTAGTTCCAATTTGCTACTATAAATGAGATATAGGAATGGATTTACTGATGCTTTGCAGTTCTAAATAATGTGATGGAGTCTTGAAACTACAAAAAGAGAAAAGTCCTGAACAAAATTTCTTTTGACACTCCATGCTTATTCTTTCTCGCCTGAAGGCAACCAAAAGAGGGACCAGAGTGGTTCTCCAGTGCTTCGCACAACTGCCATCCCTTATAAGAGCCCAAACAGTATAATACTTGACCACAAAGCTAGATTTGAGTCCAATCCCATCTTCACCCAGCATTCAGAAATACAGTTCCAGCAGGATCACCGGAACAATGACTGGGAGCAGAAATAGTGGTAATTTCCACCTCTGCCTAATCAGGTGAACTTGGAGCAAACAGGACTTTCCTGCTACCCATGCAGAGACGGATGAATAGGGATCAAACTAGGATCTAGTCTGTATGGCTCAGTCATTTGCCCAGTTTTAAGGATATTGATTCTTCAAAGTGTGAAACAGCGAGAACATACCTCAGGAAACTTGGAATAGTTGGACACAAGAGGCCAATAATATAAGTTACTGTGTTTAACACCTTCTTTTGGGGGAGTATTACAATAATTATCTCATCCAGTTTTATTAGTACGATTTGTAAGTCCAAAAACCTAAGTTTAGGGCATCACAATGACATTGATGAAAAGTTGACGAACCACAATAAATACAAATGCCAAAGGAGTGGTTAAATGAGAAAAACAGAAAAAGACCCCTGCTTTGTTCAACAGGTGCATTTCTTTGCTGCTGGCACCAAGATTAAACCACAGAACATAGTGATAATGCAGGGCACATTGTGATTCTGTCCTCCAATCTAGCAGCAAAGAAACTAACTTCAATGGGAATAGACACAATTTGCAGCTGTTTGGGAGCGTGCTGATAATGGGAACACAACAGAAGACAAGAAACAAAGAAGGGAAAGAGGACGAAAATGAAAGGAACAAAAGCAAGCAAGCAGAAAATTTTCAGTGATGTCATGGCCTGGCCAGCAACCTGGGAACTCTGGAACAAGAGATTATTTTCCTACAGAGAGGAAGAAAGTCAAAAGCAAGCCAGTGCTGCACTACACAAAATGCATCGGAGAACCATCAAATAGTTAATAAATTACACCTCTTGCAGCATGGCTGATACTGCTTTGCAGTGTGAGCAATACTGCTACCTCCAGAAGCCAGCAATACTATGCAGACATCAGTGTAAGTTAAACCCATGAACTCTTGCTCCACTCCCAACAGTCTCCTGCAGACATATCCCACCCTGTGCATTATGCTCACCTCCATCATGACAAAAGGAAGACTGAAGACTTGAGGGGAATGTCAGCCATTTGTTAGCTGAGCACCATATACATGGCACATACCACACCCTACACAAACTCCATCCCTCCATACAGAGAAACAGGTGAAGTGCACTTTTCAAAAGCAATGAAAACTTGCATTTATAAAGTGCCTATCTGTAGGAAAAAAAGTCCCACGGCACTTCACAGGAGGAGGGCTGGACAACGAGCCTTGGTGGGAGTTAGGAGAAGTAACCAAAAGCTTGAAAGAACAAATGGGTTTTGAGAAGGCTTTTGAAGGTGGAGATCGAGGCAGAAGGGTTTAGGGAGGGAGTTCCAAAGGGTAGGGCTAAGATGCCTAACAGCTCTGCCACCAATGGTACAATGGAGGGACAGGGATGCACAGTAAACCAGATTGTAAATATTGGAGGGCATAAATGGCAATCATAGGTTGGAAGAGGTTGCAATAATCGGGTGGAGCAATTTTTTGTACATGAGGATGCAAATCTTAATTTGATGTGCTGGGGTCAGGATCTGTTATATGTCAGTGATGCATCAAGTGATGGGGGAGCTGGACTTAGTGCAGGACAGGATGCGCACAGCAGAGTTTTGGATGAGTTGGAGCTTATGGAGGGAGGTGGAAGAGGGCATTGGGGATAACAGAGTCTAGAAGTTACAACGACCTGAATGTGCTGTTGTGGGGGTGATATAGGATAGAGGTGTGGTAATGTTGCAAAGTACCAAAAACAACTTGCATTTACTTAGCACCTTTAGTGATGTGAAACGACCCAAGGCTCTTCAGCAATGTAAAGGAAAACAGACACTAAGACAAAGGAGGAAAAATTTAGGAAGATTGACCAATAGCTTGGCCAAAGTGGTGGGTTTTAAGGTGGGCCTTAAAGGAGGAGAGGGAGGAGGAGAGGCAGAAGGGTTTAAGCATCAAATTCCAGAGTGGGGGGCTTAGGCAGCTGAAAACATGGGCACTAATGTTGGAGCGAGGGGGGCAGGGTGCATAAGAAGCTGTAGTCTGAAGAACAGTGTTCTGGGGAAGAGTTTTTAGTGCTGAAGCAGGTTACAAAGATAAGAAAGGGCAAGCCATGGAGGGATTTAAACACGAGGATGAGAACTTCAAATTTGAGGCATTGAGGGGCCGGAAACCAATGTAGATCAGTGAGGATAGGGGTGATGGGAAAGTTGGAGTTGGTGAGGGCTAGGATACGGGCAGCAGAGTTTTGGATGAACTCAAGTTTACAGAAGGTAGGGGATTGGATGCTGGCCATGAAAACGTGGAAGTAATCAAGTCTGGAGAAGGCATCAATGAGCATTTTTGCAGCAGATGGACCAAGGTAGGTGAAGAGGCAGATGACGTTTCATAGGTTGAATTAGATGGTCTTTGTGCTGGCGAGAATAACTCTCTTGGGGTCGGAACTCAGAGAGGATACGACCCCTGGGCTGATGGATTGCATCCCCGAATATTAAAAGAAGTTAGGGAGGAGATAGCAGAGGCACTATTACATATGTATAAAAATTCACTAGAAAAGGAAATAGTGACAGAGGACTGGCAGACAGCTAATATTATTCTTATATTTAAAAGGGGAGATAGAACAAGTCCAGGGAACCATAAACCTGTTAGCTTAACATCAGTGGTAGAAAAGATAATGGAATCTTTACTCAAAGGAGTAACAGAAAGACATCTAGAGAATGAAAATATAATGAAGAACAGTCAGCACGGATTTCAAAAGAGAAAGTCATGCTTGACCAACCTTACTGAATTCTTTGAAGAAATAACAAAGAGTAGACAAGGATAATGCAGTAGGCGGTAATATATTTGGATTTTCAAAAGGCCTTCCATAAGGTACTGCATTGCAGACTCATGACTAAGGTCAGAGCATATGGAGTCAGGGGACAGTTAGCAGAATGGATAGCAAGCAGGCTACAAAACAGAAAGCAGGGTAGGAGTTAAGGGCAGCTAATCAGACTAGCAATAGGTGGGAAGTGGTGTTCCACAGCAATCAGTGCTGGGACCACTGTTGTTCACAATTTACATTAACGATTCGGAAGTACAATTTCAAAATTTGCAGACGACACCAAATTGGAACACAAAGGAAGAATGCATCAAAATGCAAGAGGACATTAATAAACCTGCAGAATGGGCGTGTAATTGGCAAATGAATTCCAATATAGTTAAGTGTGAGGTGGAGCATTTTGGTAGGAATAAGGAGGCCACATACTGCTTGGATATTAAGAGTCTAAACGGAATAGAGAAGCAAAGGGATCTAGGGGTACAGATACACAAATCACAAAGTGGCGACACAGGTTAATAAGGCGATAAAAAAGGCAAATCAAGCACTGGGGATCATTTCTAGAGGGATAGAATTGAAAAGCAAAGTAGTGATGTTAAACTTGTATCGAACTTTGGTTAGACCACACTTGGAATATTGTACACAGTGTTGCTATTATAGAAAGGATATAGAGGCATTGGAGAGGGTGCAAAAAAGATTCACAAGGACGATACCAGAACTGAGAGGATATCCTTATCAGGAATTGCTGAACAGGCTGGGACTCTTCTTCAGAAAAGAGGCAGTGGAGGGGTAACCTAATAGAGGTCTTTAAGATAATGATAGGGTAAACGTAGAGAAAATGTTTCCACTTGTGGGGGAGTCCAAAACTAGAGATCATAAATATAAAAGAATCACTAATAAATCCAATAGGGAATTCAGGAGAAACTTCTTTATCGAAACAGTGGTGAGAATGTGGAATGCACTGCCACAAGGAGTAGTTGAGGCAAATAACAGATGTATTTAAGGGGAAGCTAGATAAGCACATGAGGGAGAAAGAAACAGAAGGGTATCCTGATAGGGTTAGATGTAATAGGGAGGAAGGATGTTCATGTGGAGCATAAACGCCAGCATAGACCAATTGGGCCGAATGGCCTGTTTCGGTGCAGTAGTTTCGATGTAACTCCATGTGAGTATTAAGTGATTCATGTGGAAAAAGCCACTCAATGGCAATTATAGGGTGACGAGTTTACATAGGTGATTTCTATTATAAATGTGAAGTTATAAATAGAAAAATGTTGATTCCAAGTGTGACAAAAAGAGTGATAACAGGAGTAAAATCTTGTAGACGGGAAGGGCGTGCAGGCATTAAGAGTTTTAATGATATGTATTGATCTTACCTTCTGAAAAAGCATAATGCAGCTATAATGATCTTAAATTATTAGTTGGAAAATTCTGTATGCCATCACAGACATGGAGGTGCTGCCTCCAGAGATGCACTGCAGCCATGGACAGGGCCATTTAAAAACCCTGGACAAAGAGGCCAAGTAATTTGTTGTTTGAAAGTGAACAAAAGAAATAGTCCCAAAAATGGCTGGGAAAACTTTGAAATATCTTTAGTAGAAGTCTGTCGTCCACTGCTTGGGCAAACCCTGTAGATTGCACCTCAAACTAGCAATCTGTCAATCTTGTCAGTCAATGCCACAATCATTGAATTACCGAGCAAAACCTCAGGAGTATGCAACAAATGAAAACAGCCCCATCTAATAGCCTCTAAGACATATGCATTCGCAAATGACTATTCCTCATTTGATTATGAATTTCTGGAGAAACACTCACACCCCCAAATCCCCCGCAACATGCAGATTCACAGAGAGTAAGGGTAAGGGTTAGCCAGGTAGTCATTGTTGCAAGGAAGCCTGAAGCCATGCTGAATGCCGCTAGGTGTGGACCTCACCCTAGTGGTGGGCTGTTCTACTCTGTGGGGCTCAAAAACCCCAGGCAGTGCCATGAAAGGCTGTTCGGCTAGACAATATTGTGCCATCAGATGAGTAGGGAACACCAATGAAAGTCATCCTGTTTTGATGGCAATTTCCAATTGCTGTCTGCAAGATTTCCTAGTATTTAATAAAAGCTTCCAGATACTCCCTCCTGTCACAAATACTCTTCCTGTCAGAAGATAATTGCTGTTGTAAATTCTAAAAGGAGTGACTTCAAATGTAGTCATGCCAAACAGAATATCAAACATCTTCAAGACCAAGACAAAGAAGAAGCCCACATATGGTCTTCACTGAGGAGTACGGACTGATTGTGAAAAGGATCACGTTGAGCAAAATTTGCTTTGTGGGTACGCCATCTGAAGCTGGTCAGACCTTTGCAGAAGACTAATCAACCAAATGCATCCCTATTCTTAACATTGAGGAGTTTAGGATCAAATCTTGTGTGGAAATAATTTAGAAAACAATTGCCAAATTTGTGACTAGGCTACCAAACAAACATTCCGTTAGTTCCTGGCGGATTCCGTATGCTTGATCTTTTGAGAGAATGGCTCCCAATAATTTTCGCACGTTGTCCCAGACACCTGTGACCATGGTCTGCAGGATAGTGTGCATAAAAAAACCCCCAGAGAAGTTGGCATCTGCATCTATGCTACATCTGCAGGAGCTTCATGGTCAGGACCGTTAGTGAGTTTTGAGCGATTCACATGCTGAATGATTCTTTACGTATGGAATTTGGTCTGACAAGCAAGCTTCAGGTAATTTATCACAGTCTTCCTCCTCCTTGGGGGTATTGTGTTTCCAAATGCCTGAAAGGAAAGCTACTGAACGGTCCCAATGGATTGGAAGGTAGCAAATATAACACCGCTACTCAAGAAAGGAGAGAGAGAGAAAACAGGGAACACTACAGATCAGTTAGCCTAACATCAGTAGTCAGGAAAATGCTGGAATCCATTATTGAGGACGTGCTAACAGAGCACTTAGAAAATCATAATATGATTAGGCAGAGTCAACATGGTTTTATGAAAGGGAAATCATGTTTGACAAATCTATTAGAGATTTTTGAGGATGTAACCAGCAGGGTAGATAAGGGGGAACCAGTGGATGTAGTATATTTGGATTTTCAAAAGGCATTCCATAAGGTGCCACAAAAAAGGTTGTTACACAAGATTAAGGTTCATGGGGCTGGGGGTAATATATTAGCGTGGATAGAGAATTGGTTAACGGACAGAAAATAAGAGTGTAGGAATAAACGGATCATTTTCAGGTTGGCAAGCTGTTGCTAGTGGAGTGCCTCACTCAGTGCCTCAATCAGTGTTTGGGCCTCAGCTATTTACAATATGTATTAATGACTTAGATGAAGGGACCGAGTGTAATGTATCCAAGTTTGCTGATGATACAAAGCTAGGTGGGAAAGCAAGCTGTGAGGGAGACACAAGAGTCTGCAAAGGGATATAGACAGGTTAAGTGAGTGGGCAAGAAGGTGGCAGATGGAGTAAAATGTGGGGGAACATGAGGTTATTCGCTTTAGTAAGAAGAACAGAAAAACAGAATAGTTCTTAAATGGTGAGAAACTATCAAATGTTGGTGTTCAGAGATTTGGGTGCCCTTGTATATGAAACACAGAGTTAACAAGCAGGTGCAGCAAGCAATTAGGAAGGCAAATGGTATGTTGACCTTTATTGCAAGGGGGTTGGAGTATAAGAGTAAGGAAGTCTTGCTGTAATTGTACAGGGCTTTGGTGAGATCACACCTGGAGTACTGTGTACAGTTTTGGTCTCCTTACCGAAGGAAAGATCTACTTGCCTTAGAGGCGGTGCAATGAAGGTTCACTAGATTGATTCCTGGGATGAGAGGGTTGTCCTATGAGGAGAGATTGAGTAGAATGGGCCTATATGCTCTGGAATTTAGAAGAATGAGAGGTGATCTCATTGAGATATAAAAGATTCTGAGAGGGCTTGACAGTGCAGATGCTGAGAGGCTGTTTCCGCTGGCTGGAGAGTTTAGAACTAGGGGGCATAGTCTCAGGATAAGGGGCCAGCCATTTACGACCGAGATGAGAAGGAATTTCTTCACTCAGAGGGTTGTGAATCTTTGGAATTCTCTACCCCAGAGGGCTCTGGATACTCAGTCGTTGAGTATATTCAAGGCTGAGATCAATAGATTTTTGGACTCTAAGGGAATCAAGGGATATGGGGATCAGGCGGGATAGTGGAGTTGAAGATCAGCTATGATCTTAATGAATGGAGGAGCAGGCTCGAGGGGAGGTATGGCCTACTCCTACTCCTATTTCTTATGTTTTAAAGTTAGTTAACTGGGAAGGTCCATCAATGGGAGTATAGCTCTCACTGGTCAGCCAGAGTACAAATGGACTCATTAAGGGGATCAAATCTTCGAGAAGCATCTTACCATCTAGTTGATTGTTTTCACTAGAAATCCAACCATCCAACACGAAGGTAATCAACTGTGCCTCGATACAACTCTGCATCTGTTACAAACAAACTGATGGGGTACAAAGAACACCAGTTTGTGACCCCAATTCATATTGTCCTAGAAAAGATATCAAATTGGCATCGCCTTCCTCAAACTCTCTCTTTCCCGCCCCCGCTCTTTTAAGAAGGATTCTATGAACGCTTTGGAGTGAAGCACTCCCAGTGAATAAGGTGCCCATTGTTACTTATATAATACTGCTATACAGATACTCCTCCAAAATACTACTCAGCATGTTTTATATAATTTTATCCAGTACTGATAGAAAAGTAATAGGCCTATGGTTACATGGGTCAGATTTGCATTCCTTTTAAATATTAGCTCTACCTTTCGCATTCTTCCAATCCTGTAGAACTTCTCCAGTACCTAATGAGTTCTTTGTAACTGTAGCCAGGGCCCTACAAATTTCCTCCCAAGTTTCCTGCCCAAGGGATTTGTTAGTCTTCAATGCTTATCAGGTACTTCCTTCTCCTCACATTTCAAAATATTTTGTTGTTCTAGTGCCCATAATAAATTAGATAACAAAGATTTTCCTCATTAGTGAATAACTATTAAGCAATTCTATTTTCCTTTCATCTAATTTTAACTTTTTAAAAGATCTACTATACTTTTAAAGAAATACTTTTTAAAGATCTACCCTAATGTGATACTGAAAAAAAGTTTTGTTGTGCTTAAAGTCCTACGCCAAATTTCTCTCCAGAATCACAGAAAGGTTACAGCACGGAAGGAGGCACATCGAGTCCGTACCGGCTCTATGCAAGAGCAATCCAGCTAGTCCCACTCCCCCCGCCCTATCCCAGTAGCCATGCAATTTTTTTCCTTTCAAGTACTTATCCAGTTCCCTTTTGAAAGCCACGATTGAATCTGCCTCCACCATCCCCTCAGGCAGTGCATTCCAGATCCTAACCACTCGCTGTGTAAAAAAAGTTTCTCCTCGTGTCACCTTTAGTTCTTTTCACCTTAAATCTATGTCCTCTGGTTCTTGACCCTTCCGCCAATGGGAAAAGTTTCTCTCTATCTATTCTGTCTAGACCCTTCATGATTTTAAATACCTCTATCAAATTTCATCTCAACCTTCTCTGATCCAAGGACAACAACCCCAGCTTCTCCAGTCTACGCACGTAATTGAAGTCCGTCATCCCTGGAATCATTCTAGTAAATCTCTTCTGCACCCTCTCTTAAAGCCTTCACATCTTTTCTAAAGTGCAGTGCCCAGAACTGGACACCAGTACTCCAGATGTGGTCGACCCAGTGTTTTATACATGTTCACCATGACTTCCTTGCTTTTGTACTCTCTGCCTCTATTTATAAAGTCCAGGATCCCGTATGCTTTTTAAACCTGCCACTTTAGACGATTTATGCACATATACCCCCAGATCTCTCTGTTCCTGTACCCCTTTTAGAACTGTGCCCTCTAATTTATATTGCCTCTCCTTGTTCTTCCTACCGAAATGTATCACTTCGCATTTTTCTGCGATAAATTTCATCCGACACGTGTCCGCCCATTCCACCAGCCTGTCTATATTCCTCTTGAAATCGATCACTATTCTACTTACTGTTCGCTTCCAAGTTTTATGTCATCCGCAAATTTGGAAATTGTGCCCTGTACACCCAAGTCCAAGTCCAAGTCATTAATATAGATCAAGAAAAGCAGTGGTCCTAGTACCGACCACTAAAGAAAAACCACTGTACACCTCCCTCCAATCCGAAAAACAACCGTTCACCACTACTCTCTGTTTCCTGTTACTTAGCCAATTTTGTATCCATGCTGCTACTGCCCCCTTTATTCCATGGGCTTCAATCTTGATGACAAGCCTATTATACGGCACTTTATCAAAAGCCTTTTGAAAGTCCATATACACATCAATCGCATTGCCCTCATCGACCCTCTCTGTTACCTGATCAAAAAACTCTATCAGGTTAGTTAAACACAATTTACCTTTAACAAATCCGAGCTGGCTTTCCTTAATCAATCCACACTTTTCCAAGTGACTGCTAATTCTGTCCCGGATTATAGTTTCTAAAAGTTTCCCCACCACCGAGGTTAAACTTACTGGCCTGTAGTTGCTGGGTTTATCCTTACACCCTTTTTTGAACAAGGGTGTAACATTTGCAATTCTCCAGTCCTCTAGCACCACCCCCGCATCTAAGGATTTGGAAGATTATGGCTCGTACCTCCGCAATTTCTTCCCTTACTTCCCTCAGCAACCTAGGATGCATCCCATCCGGACCAGGTGACTTATCTATTTTTAAGTACAGCTAGCCTTTCTAGTACCTCCTCTTTATCAATTATTAGTCCACCCTGTATCTCAACTATATCTTCCTTTATTGAGACTCTGGCAGCAGCATCTTCCTTGGTAAAGACAGATGCAAAGTACTCATTTAGTAACTCAGCCATGCCCACTGCCTCCAGGAGTAGATGTCATAGTGACCTTTCTAGTGCCCTTTTTGCACCCCCAGTTATTTTAACCCATTTTAACATTCTCTTACATTTCTTCCAATGTTCTTTCACTTAGCTTACACTAATTTCTTTTAATATTGTCTTATTATTCTGGTGTGACGTGCTGAAGCATTAATGTTCTATATTTCAACTCTATCCATCACTGTAAATTCCATACAAATGGAAAAACAGCCATTAAAAACTCCAGGTGGCACAAAACAAACGATCTCTTAAATCCTTCAAAAAGGACTGAAAAGCAACTTGCTTTGAATTTTTGAATTCTGTAATAAGTGTATTTCATGCAGATAGGTTAGCTATGTAATGGTGAAAAAAGACAATTATTTTTCAATGTATTGCAGAACACTGTTGTACACAAAAGTGCATTGAATCATTGTAATGTGAATATTTTGAAGCATGCTGTGAAGAACTGATATGACTTAGAACATTTAATAATTTCTAAAACAAGGCTCAAATACCTTAATTTCAACTCTAACAAATTTTTTAAAAATCAACTCCGTGAAGCTGCATGAGCCGCTACTCTTTGCTGCACCCAGTTTTCCCAAACTATTATCCTCAAAAATCATAATGCAAGAATAAAATAATATGTTACTGATATGCTTCATATCTCATGTACCAAGTTATAGATAGTATCAAATCCTTTAAAATATAGTGTATTTAGTGCCTCATACAGCAACATACTGTGGACCAGCTTCTTCAAATTACATTTCTCAAAAGCTTTTTTGTTCAACTAAAACTACAACTAAAAACACTTCAGTGTTCCTTTCAGAAGCAATGTCAGCAATCAGATTACTGTTCCCATAATAATGAGTTTTATGTTAAATTATCCAACATATTGCATTACATTCCTGCAACATTTTTATTCAAGTTTATATATTTCTGGTACAGTGTCCGTTCCTTGCTACCAAATATGCCAGGAAAGCCAAAAGGTACTTACTAGTGTGCGCAGTCAATGAGCTGATACTCGTTTGACCTTTCATAACATGCTTTCACACCTTCATCCTGCCAGAGGACCGTTGTATGTTCATAGAACTCCTGAAACAAAACATTTAAAATTTATTATAATCTGACAAGTACAAATCAGAATTTAATAGCGGATAAAAGCACAAACAAATGTGGTACTTTATGCATTAGTTACCTTCACACTACTACTGGTTTAGATATTGGTATAGGCAAAAGGATGTATGCATAATCATGTGGGACTGTACTGTTCACACACTATAGGCTGCACATAACATACATGCACACCTGTCTGTACCAATGTATCTACAAATACAAATAAACAGCAAAAAACTGCAAATGCTGGCAACTGGAAACAAAACCAAACAAGGCTGAAAGTCAAACAAAACCGAAGGTCAAACAAAACAGAGGTGGTCAGTCAACATCTGCGGAGAGAACAAATAAGCTACCTTTTCAGGCATCTAATCCTTCAGTTAACTTACCTTAAATGTCAACTTATCTGTTCCCTTCATAGATGCTGACTGACCTGCTGTTTGTTTCCAGCATTTTCTGTTTTTATATACAAATACATACTGGTTTGTTCTGGAACTTCATGTGCATACTGACATGGTGCTAAAAACATTCCCAGAAGACAACCTCTCAAATTCCAATCTGTACTGGTCCAGGGCAGTGCGCTGAGTGTAACTGACGCCTGCTGCCCCCAACCCCAAAACTGGAAAGGTTTGAACTCTCCTCACTATCTCGTCCTTCCTTCAAAAGCCTTCCAAAAATCTCTCGAGGACTGTGCTTTTGGTATCTTCCCTTCAATATTTCCTATTTTCTACTTGGTGTCCTTTTCTCCCCCTTATGAAGTAGTCCGAGAAATTCTTGTAGGTAATGGCTGCTTTACAAATGCAAGTGGTTAATGTTCTGAAACAAAATGATCAATAAGTACTCCTGAAAATAGACCACATTCAAGGAAAAATATTAATGCCAGTCACATTTTTGGGTTATTGCACTTGATAATTCCTTGGGGTCAGCACCAGACACTCCTGTAAGCAGACCGTTGGTCCCCAATGATCCAGAGTGTGCCTTACGCTACCTAATGTCTAGGTAAACAATAATGAGACCCAAGGATCACAATAGAGAACCCTAACTGTATACCAGCTACTGGAATGCATCACATGATTTTTCTCTCATTGAAAACCAAACTAAATATACATTCCATCAGACTGAGACTCAGTCTCTAAACCAACAGGCGGTTTATTTAAATAAAACTAAGTGAATAAATGAGCAATATAATAGTGAATCATACACTTCACTAACTTCTATATATAAAATGATAAAGATGCCACTGGTGGGACCTTGCTGTGCACAAATTGGCTGCTGCATTTGCCTACATTACAACAGTGGCAAACCTTCAAACTACTTTATTGGCTGTGAAGTACTTTGCGATATCCCAAGGATATAAATAGCGTAATATAAATGCTAATTCTTTCTTTCTTTTTGTGCTTATCATAACACTTCGCACCTTGTGAGGCCGACCACTGCCTGCCCATCAGGTCTCTGAGCTCACGGTTTTTTGTAGTGACGAAATGAACACACCCGCGCGTGCGCACACACACAAACAAACATGAAAAAAAGAAAATTTAATACAGGCAAGAGAGACATTTTTGTCACAGTGCCTAGTGCAATGATAAATTGGATTAATTTTTGATCGGTGAATCTAACCTCTGGGCAGAACAAGAACAATAAAACTCTTTCTTGGTAGCAACTCTGAGTTTCAAAGTTGCCAAAATTGCAAATTACTTTTAAATGCTTTTGTGAAGTTTCACATATTTAATGATCATAGAACATCTGTGTCCCTGGGCTTGAGGAGAGGGATGAAACAGGAAAAAAAAGCTAGGGTTCATGGCCCATAGCACAGGTGTGAACATTGCCTGTAGATAGGATCAGACTCAGCTGTGATGCCCTTGCTGATCAAATAGTCTGTAACATACTATGTAGGTTCACACATGAAAAATAGTTCCTTTGGTGAGGAACCAAAGGGCTTCTGGTACACAGTGAGAGAAACAAAAATGATCCCGATTATTACAGCTAACTGACCTATGGCAGAAAGAGATAGATGTGGTGAATTAATTCTTGACTAACGCACATAAACATGGGTAGCCTAGCGGTTATAGTACTGGACTATCAATCCAGAGGGTGAGTGTTCAATTCCCACCGTGGAAAGTTGACCATGAAAGACGCCGGAATGTCGTAAAATCACAAATGGTTTTCCTTTAAGGAATGAAACCTGCCACTCTGACCCGGTCTGGCCTGTATGTGACTACAGTCTAACTCTACACAGTTGACTCTTAATGCGGCCTTGCCAGCATTGCCCACATCCCAAGAACAAATAAAAGAGCGAATGTACCGACACCAAAGAGGATCCTTTTTCTTACCATTATTCAATAATTCATTGATTAACCATCCATTGTTTGCAATTATATAAACAGGTTCGTTTCTTTGCTTCCATTTATTCCTGAGAAACAGATGGCTTCATTTGGAGGATATTGGCAATCGAAGTGAAGCAGTGGTTATAAACTAGTAGCACATCTGGCTTCCCCATTAGCTCAGAAGTCAAATGCACCACACACGATGAGATACTGACCCATGCAGGCCAGGAACTACCTAGCTTCCATCACTGGTGTAAGCAGAGTTAGCCAATCTCAAGCAGATCAGTAGGAGGGGCACTATAGTTGGCCTTGGCGCCCATGGGTTACATGAAACCAGGAAAGGTTCCTGTTCGTTATCCTGTGAACCCCTGCTGGAAAGTTTGCTATAAAAATCGGGCAACATTATCAGATCTGGCTGTGATGTCTTACACAGTGAAATAGCCCTTGGAGTACTCAAAGGAACAAGCTGGATTTTGCCTTTGTGAGGAATAAGTATTGAAGGTGGTGGTTTTAATTGAGATCAAGCAATTGAGAAAGGCTCAGTGGAAGCCTTTTGACATTGCTGTCATTGATTTGGATAAATCTTTTGACCATGCAACCATGAGTGAAAAAGCTTGAAGCTACACATCTGGGATATGTAATCCTGCTCCAAGATGGTTGCAAGGATAAAAAGGGTTTTCCATCAGCTACGGCCAACACAGTCTTTGCCCACATTTTCCCCATTCCAGTACTCTCACCCCCTCTCCCATCCAATGAGCCTCCACAATTGCCAGATCATCTGCCATTTCCGCCACCTACCAAAGGATACTGCCACCAAACAGTTCTCCCCTTCAATTCACTTTCTGGAGGAACTGTTCCCTCTGGGATATCCTTGTTTATTCTTCCATCACCCGGACTTTCAGCTGCTCTTTCTCTAGCCCTTGCCCAATCAACTGCAGCAGATGCAATGCCAGTTCATTCACCTCTTTCCACATCATTGTCCAGCACCCCAAATACTCCTTCCATGTAATACAATTGTACCTCCTCCAAACTAGTAAACTCAAACTGGTCCAAAGCATAGCAGTCCACATCCTGCCCTGCACCTGCTCACCTATCACCCAATCTTCACTAAACTATACTGACCCTAAGTATCTCACTGTATTAAATTTAAAATCCTATTCTTCAAATCCTCCCCTAGCCTTACCCATCATAGTTCTGCAACCTCCGCCAGCCTTGCATCCTGTCCCGCACCCTATATTCCTCTGGCTCTGGCCTTTTGTCCAGCTTGACTACCTTGTTTCTTGACCATTGGTGCAGAGCCTTTAACCACCTTGTCCAACTCTCGAACTCTCACCCTCACCATAAAATGTCTTAGGACATTTTCAATGCTGAAGGCGCTATATAAATGCAAGTTGCTGTATGTAGCTCTGAAGAACAGCCTGCTTGAAACATTGACCTGTCTTTTCTTTCTACAAATGTTGACCAACTTGTTCATTTCTTACATTTTTAGTTTTTGTTTCAGATTTCCAGCATTTTCTGTTTTTTGTAGTTGTATATCATCCACTAGTATTCACCTCTTTCTAGCTTTTTAAAAAGCCTGTTTGGAGACCAGTATATCCATTAATTGCTCCTCTGATAGGATTCAGCATTCTTGAATCTCAACTTCTACTGGTTCGCTTCCGCCAACCCCTTAGTTTTGTTCCGACTACAAAAATACTTATCTTTCACTTTACATTTTTGACAGACTTTATAGCTGTCTTTTCTCTTTCAGCATTCAGCTGCCTTTGCCGCTTGCCTCCCTTCCCCTAGCCCATCAAGTCAAACTTCCCCTACTGTTCTCCCCTGCCCTAGCCCTGAACTCGCACCTTTCTCTAGTTTCTCTCCAAGCTTATCTTGACCATGAGACCCACCTCCTGCTCCCTTCGCCCTATTCCCACCAAACTGATCACCCAACTTCCATTCCTGGCCCCCATGTTAGCTGATATTGTTAACAGGTCCTTCTCCTCACGTACTGTCCCCTCCCCTTCAAATCTACCATCACCCCCTCCTCAAAAAACCCATCCTTGATCCGTCTGTCCATGCAAACTACCACCTCATCTCCAACCTCCCTTTCCTCTCCAAAGTCCTTGAACGTGTTGTCGCCTCCCAAATCCGTGCCCAGCTTTCCAGCAAATCCATGTTTGAACCCCTCCAATCAGGCTTCCGTCCCTGCCACAGTACTAAAATGGCACTTATCAAAGTCACAAATGACATCCTATGTGATTGTGACCGTGGTAAACGATCACTCATCTTTCTCTACCTGTCTGCAGCCTTTGACATGGTTGACCATACCATCCACCTCCAATGCCTCTCCTCTATCGTCCAGCTGGGTGGGACTGCGCTCTCCTGGTTCCATTCTTATCTATCCAGTCAGTCAGAAAATCACCTGCAATGCTTTCTCTTCCTGCTCCCGCATTGTTACCTCAAGGATCTATCCTTAGCCCCCTATTTCTCATCTACATGCTGCCCCTCGGCGACGTCATCCAAAAACACGACGTCAGGTTCCATACGTATGCTGACGACACCCAGCTCTACTTCACCACCACCTCCCTCGACCCCTCCACTGTGTCTGATTTGTCACAACTAAATATTGCGAAGACTGATGCCATTGTCTTCGGTCCCCGTCACAAACTCTGTTCCCTAGCCACCAACTCCATCCCTCTCCCTGACCACTGAGGCTGAACCAGGCCATTCACAACCTTTGCGTCCTATATGACCCTCAGATGAGCTTCCGACCGCATATCCACTCCACACCAAGACCACCTACTTCCACCTCCTTAACAGCGCGTGTCTCTGCCCCTGCCTCAGCTCATCTGCTGCTGAATCCCTCATCCATTCCTTTGTTACCTCTAGACTTGACTACGCCAATGCTCTCCTGGCTGGCCTCTCATCTTCCACCCTCCATAAACTTGAACCCATCGAGATTTCAACCGCAGGAGCAGACATGAAGATCGATATGATAGAATGGAAATAGGTGGAGCTGAATATGGCGACTGCTCAAGCCAGAATACCTCCTAAAAATAAAGATTCTGCAGTACTTTATATTTTAAAAAGCTGTTTCAATTCTATTCAATCCATTTTTGTTTACATTTTCAACCCCATCCTAGGTTATCTTCATTCTACTCAATAGGCAACGGTTTAGAAGTTGACCCTTGCCAGTAGCTGCATATTTCCAAGCTACCCTTATTTTTATAGCCAACCAGAGCATAAGGCAGATGCTATCAACTGCCCTAGTTTTGGAAAATAGCTTCTTTTATTGCCTTTGCTATACCTGTGGAGTTTAGGCAGACTTCAAATTCTTTGCCGTGCCACAATTTAATCCAACTCTTTCACATAGAAGGAAACAGCTATGACAATGTATTTCCCTACATTACAACAGTGGCCACACTTCAAAAACACTTCTTTGGCTGTTAAATGCTTTGGAATGTCCTGAGGACGTGAAAAGCGCTACACAAATGCAAGTTCTTTCTGTCTTAGCGGACCAATTGTTTCAAACTAATGTGGTTGGAGCGTATGTACTGAAAAGTTTAACTTTTTGCTTGTCCTCATGTCTGTTAAATGGTGATATAGGTGTTTTTTATTACATTAGCAAGATACAAAACAAACCAGTTTCCAGCATTGTATTTTAATATCAATCTTGCTTTGAATTTGCTGATTTAAAAAGGGAAAGAAAAGTCTTGGAGAGTGCTTTCTGTTCCAAGTCTCACCTCTTTTCTGCTCCCCTCTTTTTAAATTGAAGTAAACTGTAATCTCACCGTACACTTAACTTCTGTATTGTTGCGGACATGGAGACTCAGATTAGGTATCCCTCCCTGCTGGGCAATTCTGGTGACATAAATTATGGGAATATTATGGAATAGCTCCATTGCTAACAGCAGGGGGTGTGATTTCAAACCACAAGCACGGTTTCCTGCGGTTGCCAACTCTTAGATCAGTTTGAAGACCCTTTCTGCTATATGCAGTGGAGCTGATCCAGGACACTCCCCATACTGCATTACTTTCTTCAAAAAATTGCAACTATTTTCCGAGGGTAATTTTAACAAAAAGCCACCCTCACCCAAATTTTCCTCATTTAAGATGCATCGTTTATCAACAGTCAACATGGTTCAATTTGTAGCGCACTTCTCTCTAGGTCAGCAGGTTATGAGTTCAAACTCAATCTAGCCTGACACTTCAGTGCAGTTGTGAGACAGTGCGGCATCCTTCAGATCAGGCATTAATCAAAGTCTGTTCCAGTGGTTCAGGTGAATGTTAGATCCCATGGCACTATTTGAAGAATACAGAGCTCCTCTCAAACATTTCTCCTTTAGGCACGTGACCAAAAACAGCTTGATTCCTCAATCAACTCATTGCAGAGGAAAAGATTACATGTGAAACTGGATTTTCATGGAGCACTTGGAATAGCTCCAGTTCATACAATTTTCACAAAGGAGGTGGATATTGGGATTATAGAACCACTGGAAATGAGCGCAGAACTATTGGTGGGAGGATATTATTCGAAGAGAAATGGTGCTGAGGAAGTTCCTCGAACTTCAGACAAATGAAACACAGCAACCTGATGGTTTTCATCTGAGGTTCCTGAGACAAACTAGGGAAGAACTAGCAGAAGCTCTGACTAATTCTGTGAAAAGAAAAGTTGTGCCAGAGGACTGGAGGGTAGAAATTTTACTCTTCTCTTCAAAGAAGACTTGTATAAGCTAAGAAATGATATGTCAGTTAGTCTTACTTCAGTTATTGGTAAGCTACTGGAGTCTATAAATACAAAATGAAATTAGTGCTAGTCACTCAGTGATGGCACTCTCACCTCGGAGTAAAAGATTGTCGTGGGTTCAAGCCCCACTCCAGAGCCTCGAGCACATAACTTACGCTGAAGCTTCAGTGTAATAGTGAGGGAGTTGGCGTCTTTTGGATGAGACATTAAACAGAGGTCCCATCTGCTTGCTCAGGTGGACTTAAAAGATCCCATGACACTATTCGAAGAGTAAGGGAGCTCTCCCAATGTCTGGCCAACATTTATCCCTCTCCCAACGCCACCATCTCATTGCGTTCGTAGAATCTTGCTGTGTGTAAATTGGCTGTCGCATTCATACACAACAGTTCAAAAAGTATTTAATTGGTTGTGGAAGCACTTTGGGATATTAAGGATGTGAAAGGCGCATAGGGCTATAAAAATGCAATTATTTTTCTAATCATTTGGAGAAATTGGAGTTAATCAGGGCCAGTCAACATGAATTTATTAAGAACAGGTTGTGCTTGACCAATCTTGGAGTTCTTTGGAGAAATAATAGAGAATGGAAATACAGTGATTGTGGTTTATACGGATTTTGAAAAATCATTTAATAAGGTACCACATAACAGACTTATGGTAAATAGCACATGTAATAGAAAGAAGGTTGGAGAGCAGAAAGTAAAAGGGTGCCGAAGTGGTGGGGGGGGGTGGCAAAAACAAGGTTCTTAAACTGGAAAGATGTGCCGTGTGGTATTCCACAGGAATCTGTATTGGGGGTCGCTGTCATTTAGGCTGCACTCGGAGTATTGTGCAGAGTTTTGGGCACCCTGTTACACGAAGGATATAAAAGCAGTGGATAGAGTCACTAGGATGTTACCAGGAATAAGGGATTACAGGTATAGAGTGATTTGAGAAGTTTGGTGGCTAATGCAGAGAAAAACATTGGGCAAACTTGAAGGTACCGTTTTACCTCTTTCTGTTCTGTAACATTCTATGATTCTATTCATTAAATATTTCCAACTATCAGTTTACCTGCATTGCAACAACCGATTAAGAGTATGTAACAGTTTTACAAACCATGGATGCTATATTTCATTTTCCCCCAAATAACAAGATCATTGATAACTTAAATACATCTGATCCTACTCAAACCAGACCAAAGCACAGTGAACTATTTTCAGCTGATACCCAATCACATTCTAATTAAACTCAGATACTCAGCACTAAATTCAAATTAAATATCAATTGAATTTCTACCCTCTCTACTGAGCTATATAAAAACCATTACAATCAAAATTGTCAAGTTATCAGCTAAGTTAATTTGAAGCATGTGAAATACATATTCAAATGCAATGGTGTTTTCAATATCCATACTGAACAGTCAGTGAAGTCCCATTAGGACTTGCAGACAAGACGCTTCTTCTGAACTCGAATCTTCCTTGTTTGCTCACTTTTCAGATGTTACCATGCCACAGATGATATGCATCTACGCCAAGTCTGTTTGGCATCTGCTCCCAAACATTTTCCTCCAATTCTGCTTGAAAAATTTGTAGACAATATGGGTGCACTATTCTGGCTAGCCTTGTGCCAAAACAGACAATTTGTAATAGAAATTCAAAATGTGTTTTTAGCTACTTTCACCCTTCAATCTAGAAATTGAAAACAATTCTGACAGCCTAAACTTGTGCCACTCAAAAATGATGCAGTTGGTATGTGGGTTATAGCAATGATTTTCAACATGCTGTGCATTTCCTGAAGTAAGAGATACTAGCAAAATATTGTGAAAGTGAAATAAGTTTATGCATAATAAATTATGGTATCCGGTCAGAATTTTATTTTAGTAACAGAATAAAAGAGAAATTTTTACAGTTTTTCAAAAAAAAACAGGTCATAAGGAGCTGAGTGGTGCAGTGGGTAAGCACAATGATATTTAACCACTGGGTCCAAATCAAGCAAACAAACAAAAATACTACAGGCCCCTTTGCAGATAAAGATAGATAAGGGAACATATAGATTTCATGAATGGAGAGATTAGAAGGGGTGACTGAAAGCTTGGTCAAAAAGACGGGTTTTTAGAAGTGGAGAGGCAGAGGAAGTTCCTTAAGGTCAAGGCCAAGGAAGCTAAAGTTTGGTTGCCAACAGTGGGATGAAGAGAAGGGGAAATGGACACAATGCCAGAGTCTAATTACTGGGAGTGGGGAGGAGGGCAAGGCCACAGAGGACTTTGTAGATGAGAACTTCAATTGTAATATGTTGGGGGACAAGTAGCCAGTGTAGGTCAGTGAGGACAGGACTGATGGACAAGCAGGACAGGAGATGGGCATTTAAGTTTTGGACAAATTGGAGTTTATGGAGAGTGAAGGATAGGAGGCCAGCAAGGAGAGCCCTGGAGCAATGGAATATAACGGTCATCAAAGCATCGCTAAGGATTTCAGCTGCAGATGGGGCGGAGGTGAAAAATGTTGTAGTGGTGGAAATAAGAGGTCTTGCTGAGGGACAGAATGTGAGATTTGAAGCTCAGCTTGGGGCCAAATCAGACAGAAGTTTCATAGGAATATCACATGTGCTGCCATGTGAACTCTTCTATCTTTATGGAAGACTGACCAAAAAACACCATCAAGGCAAGGCAGAGTTTCAGATCACCAGCTGTGCTTTTTTTTAAATATATAAACACACCAAATACATGACTACATAGTTTTTAGTGAGAACAATCAATTTCCCTACATTCCTCGAATGGAAAACAATAAAAACGCAACCTATCAACATGAGCTCACCTTCACGAGTTAAGCTGGCTCAGACTTTTAAAACAGTTTCTGGATGCTGCGGAGAGAGCGAGCGAGCGAGAAATGAAGACTTGCATTTATACAGCACCTTTCATGACTCAGGGCGTTCCAAAGCGCTTCACAGCCAACAAAATACTTTTTGAAGTGGAGTCACTGTTGTAATGTAGGAAACACTGCAGCCTATTTGCACACAGCTAGGTCCCACAAACAGCAATGTGACAACCTCCTGATTCCCCAGAGCCTTTCCACTATCTACAAGGCACAAGTCAGGAGTGTGATGGAATACTCTCCACTTGCCTGGATGAGTGCAGCTCCAACAACACTCAAGAAGCTCAACACCATCCAGGACAAAGCAACCCACTTGATTGGCATCCCATCCACCACCCTAAACATTCACTCCCTTCACCATGGGTGCACCGTGGCTGCAGTGTGCACCATCTACAGGATGCACTGCAGCAACTCGTCACGGCTTCTTTGACAGCCCCTCCCAAACCCATGACCTCTACCACCTAAAATGACCAGGGCAGTAGGCACACGCAACACCACCTGCACGTTCCCGTCCAAGTCACATACCATCTCTACTTGGAAATATATGCCATTCCTTCATCATCGCTGGGTCAAAATCCTGGAACTCCCTACCTAACAGCACTGTGGGAGAACCTTCACTACACGGACTGCAGTGGTTCAAGAAGGTGACTCACCACCACCTAAAGGGCAATTAGGGATGGGCAATAAATGCTGGCCTTGCCAGCGACACCCACATCCCATGAACGAATTTTAAAAAAAAACCCCTGTGCTCGCTGACCTACATTGGCTCCCAGTACGGCAACGCCTTGATTTTAAAATTCTCATCCTTGTTTCCAAATCCCTCCATGGCGTCGCCCCTCCCTATCTATAGCCTCCTACAGCCCTACATCCCTCCGTGATCTCTGCACTTCTCCAATTCTTGTCTCTTGCACATCCCTGATTTTAATTGCTCCACCATTGGCAGCCGTGCCTTCAGCTGTCTAGACCCTATGCTCTGGAATTCCCTCCCTAAACCCCTCCGCCTCGCGAACCCCCTTTAAGAAGCTCCTTCAATCAACCTCTTTGATTAAGCTTTTGGTCATCCGTACTAATATCTCATGTGGCTCGGTGTCAAATTTTGTTTGATAACGTTCCAGTGAAGCGCCTTAGGACGTTTTACTATGTTAAAGACGCTATATGAATGCAAGTCGTCACTGTTGAAATGGAACATTTGGATTCTCAGGTGTCACAAAGCATGGTCTTCTCATAATACCGTGCAAATAAGTACCCTCTCTCAGTATACCAATTAATATTACAAATCTCCACTGTAGGTCTACACCAACATTCAGGCTGCTAGCATTGAGGAAAATTACAGAGTAATATATTAGGCCATCACTGACCACTTCCCACCCCACTCGCTTCCTTCTGCATCCACCCCTGGAAAAAACTCTCCCTCAAGTCACTTCCAACTGGATTTTTAGATTTGAGGTTAGGATCAGATCAGCCATGATCTTATTGAATGGCCGAGCAGGCTCGAGGGGCCGATTGGCCTACTCCTGCTCCTAATTCTTATGTTCTTATGCACTTTCGCACTTTCAAACTTCCAACTGTCCAGTCCTTGGCCTTCTATTTGGCAACCACTCACTCCCTCACTTCCACCCTTGATGCTCTTGTCCCTAGTAAAACCTTTATTCTCATCCGCCCGCCCCCCCACCCACCACCAATACTGTGTGGCCTCCATCTTCTCTCCTTCAAGTCCAAAGAACGCAGAGTTGAGCGTGTCTGGCCTCACTCTCCTCTACTCCAGGATTATCCTAGAAAGCAAAGATAACCCCAGCTTCTTTTCTCCAGTACGAACTATCTCCTTAAACCTCTCTCCCCTGCCCCCTTCACTTTCATCTCCAACAAGAGCGAAGAGCTCATGGACGACTTTGTCATTAAGATTGAGACCATCCATTCAGCTGCCTCTGCTCCCAGCTCAGGCCTGATTCCACATCTTTCTCTTATTTTCTCCCCTATTTCCCTCATGCCTCTTCTGAGTTCATCTTGTCTGAGATCCACCGCCTGCTCCCTGGATCCAATTTCCACTAATCTGGTGACCACTCAACTTCCCTTCCTGGCCCCGTGCCAGCTGACATTGTAAACACTTACCTCTCCTCAGGTAAGGTCCCCCTCCCTTTCATTACCCATCAACACCCTCCTCAAAAAAAACACCCATGACTTGCTGTCCTTGAAAACTGTGCGCCCCATCTCAAACCTCCCTTTCCTCTTCAAAGTCCTTGAACTTGTCATCACCTCATAAATCCATGTTCATAATTCCTACAACTCCATGTTTGAATCGTTCCAATCAGGTTTCTGCCACAGCATTGAAACAGCTCCAATCACAGACACAAGTTATATTCTTTGTGACTGTGTTGCATTTTCCCTCCTTGTCTTTCTTGAACTTACTGCAGCCTTTGACATGGTCCACCACACCATCCTCTTCCAATGCCTCGCCTCCACTGTCCAGCTCAGTGGGACTGTCCTTGCTTGGCTCCACTCTTAACTATCCAATCGTAGCCAGAGCATCTCCAGCAATGTTTTCTCCTCCTGCCCCCGCATCTTTACCTCTGAATCCTCCAAGGATCTATCCTTGGACTCTCTCCTTTCCCACATCTGCATGGTGCCCCTCGGCAACATCATCCAAAGACTGAAAACGCCCAGTTCTACTCTTCACCACTTTTCTCAACCCCTATACTGTCTATGTGCTGTCAGACTACAGAGTTGAGCTGCAATTTCCTCCAGTTAAACATTAGGAAGAATGATGCCATCATTATTCGGCCCCTGCCACAAAATTCATACCCTTGCTGCTCCTTCAGATTGAACCAGACTACAAACAACCCCGGTGTCCCATTCAACCCCAAGCAGAGCTTCCAACCCCATATTCATTCCAACACAAAGACCACCTACTTCCAGCTCCACAATATTACCTGCCTCTGCCCGTCTCAGCACATCTGCTGCTGAAACTCTCATCCATGGCTTTGTTACCTCCATACTCAATTACTCTAGTGCTCTCATGGCTAGCCTCCCATCCTCCACACTCTAAATACCGGATCATCCAAATCTTTGCTGCCCGAATACTAACCCTCACCAAGCCCCGCTAACCAATCAGTCCTGACCTACACTGGCTCCCAGTCCCCCAATGCTGTCGATTTAAAGTTCTCATCCTCGTGTTTAAATCCCTTCATGGGCTTTGCCCCCATCTCTCTAACCTCCTCCAACCCTACAAGCCCCCCAGAACTGCGGTTTCTTGAGCATTCACCCTCCTTTCACCCTACCATTGTTGCTTGTGTCTTCAGCCATCTAGGCCCCATGTTCTTCAACGCCCTATCTTTCTTGAAAAACCTCCTTAAAACCCAATTCTTGGTCACCTCTACCAATATCTCCTCCTTTGGATCGGTGTCAATTTTTGTTTTGATTATGCCTTTGTGACATGCCTTGGGGTGTTTTTCTAAGTTAAAGATGCTTTATAAATGCAAGTTGTTTTATCTAAGTTTAATAGCAAATGAAGCTCAGACAGCCCAGGCAAAATCCAATTTGCCACAGGTGGCTTCGGTCTTCCCGATGTTAAGTTACATAGACTAAGTTGTCATGGATGAGACATGACAATGTCAGACAAGCAGTCCGAGAGCACAAAGTTGCTGTGGGGTTGTCAGAAAAGGTAGAGATAGAGCTGAGTGGGTGAGTGAGTTTTCTCCTGTTGGGTTTCCAGTCTTTATCTAGATACTATGGGGGGGTATGAAGTCACAACACAAAACTGCCTCTAATTTGGCAATTTCATTAAAAGGGAACAGAATGGCTGGTGTTGGATATTGGGAAATGTCACACAAATGCAAACAGGCTTGTTATTCTGAGCTTGGGTCGGAGGTAAATTGTTCGGGTATAGTAGAGAGCACTTTATTCTGCTCTAATCACGACGCAGCTGACCTGGAGAGCTTGGTGCTGACACTGGGAGCTGGAATGGGAGAGTGTTCTATCTCTTGACAGTAAAGTTATCATCTTAAGGTGAGCAAAAAAAACCCAAGAAACTTTACAGTTGAGGTCATGCATCTGATCACATTACACTTTGCTAAGTAGTTGTGAAAGTGGAAATCTAACCATTTAACATAAATTATGAAGGAAGGAGAGTGAAAGTGAGATCATATTCAAGCAAAATTTTAATATAGCTGAATATGGCAATACCTCTATTTTTGGTTCATTAGGAGCAAAACTGGTGGCCTTGGTACTGTGCATGGCAATTTGTAATATTAGTGTTATATATTGTTTGAATTCAATTATCTCCAATTAATCTTGGCTGTTATCTTACTATAATTCTGCAGTGCTAAAATTACTACCTTATTAGAACAGCCTGCATAGAATCTGCAATTTTCCTACAATGAAATTTTACCAACTTTTTTTAATACAAGTTTTTAATAAAATAATGCCGGTCAGGTCAATTATTAAATCATTTTATAAACACTCACCAATAAAATCTGCATCTCCTACCGTCAATTGCACTGCACCGACGAGACAATTACTCAGTAAATATAATTCAGACAATACGAATAAATAAGGAAAAAATGTTTCCAATGGCAAAAGGTTCGGTAAACCAGACAACACAGATTTACGGTGATTGGCAAAAGAACCAGAGGCGGCATAAGGAGACATTTTTTACGCAACAAGTTGTTATGATCTGGAATGCGCTGCCTGAAAGGGTGGTGGAAACAGATTCAATAGTAACTTTCAAAGGGAATTGGATAAATACTTCGATGGAAAAAATTTACAGGGCTATGGGGAAAGAACAGGGGAGGGGGACTAATTGAATAGCTCTTTCACAGGGACGATGGGCCGAATGGCCTCCTTGTGTGCTGAACTATGATACTATTCACTGAAGATTTACATTATTGTAATTTTAAAAGTAAGCACCATTTCTTGAGAAGACTGCAAAATGCACAGATAATTGTGGCATTGAACAACTATTCTGGTTATTTTCTACAGTTATTTTGTGTAGCTATGTAACGGGTTGACCAACTACCACAAATTTGGATTCCAAGTCCTGGACAGTTTCTAAGCAAGAGTGAGCAGGTGCACGTATTTCAGGAGCAGATTAACAAGCAGAAAGAGGGACTGCATCATACGAATTGCTAGATGAGAAAAAGACCATGGTCCATCTACCATCCTGGGTGTCACATAATACAGCGATAATGAAGTTGGTTAATCATAGCAATCAATCTCTATCAATTAATTTACAACAGGCCCAGACATGAGGCAAGGAAAACCACCAGTGGTGGAAAGCTTTGGGAACCATAGGTCACAAGTTACCTGTTCCTCCCAAGCACACTACACTTGCCATATATGTCTCAAATTACACATATACTGTATCCCAAAATATTATTTTCTGAAAGAAATCTATCTAACTTGCTTTTCAGTGAATCAACATTATCTGCTTCCACCATCTCCCTAGGGAGCCTGTTCATACATGACCACTCGCTCACTGAATGTTTCTGCAGATTAGTTTTGAACCAACACGCAAGCGCAGGTTGTGTCCTCTGGTTCTACTGTTCTGGACAAGGTGAAACAGCTCAACAAAGGTCCACATTATCTAGTCCCTTTAGAATCCTAAAGGCAGTAATCATTTCACATCTCAGATGGTTAGGGGAGAAAAGTTGGCGTAGACAGCACAGGAAAGCGAGGGGCACAAGAGAGAAACACCTACATAACAAGCCCCAAACACAGACCCCGTTAGAGACACGAGAACCGCTCAGCAATTTTTTTTGCCAGGACAGATCGCTTGTCCCAATGTGTGTGTTGAAAAATATACCCAACTCGGATCACATTAGGACTAAAATTCACTGTCTTAGCTTTAAACGCAAATATCAGAAAACAAATCATTTCACTGCTGACGTGTACAGTGGGCTGGGTGGAAAGGACCAGCTGAGAAAACTTCAGGCTTCACTGTGCTTATGCATTATTGAAAACAGTCTCCAAAATGCAATGGGACCACTATGCATTTTAGATCCCTTTTCCAGTACACCATAAGGATGATTTTGAACATTTTTAGTTTCAGCATTTCTTAAACCACTGTGGGCTGCAATGCTGTTGGATTATTTTTAGTATGAGGAGACTCAAGGTCAAAGTTAGCTTATCTATAGGAAAACATCATTCACAAAAGAAACCAATATTCTGTTGAGAAAAATCATTCATTTAAAAAAAACTGAAATGGTAGGTTAGAGTTAGAGCACAGATAATTCACAGATCAGAAGTACACCACCAGCCCCAAGCATGGCCATTTTCAAGAGGAACCCAGGCATAAAACTTCACATCAAGTCTATCAAAAAGTTTAGGAGACATACAAAATATGAGATCAGCATGCAATCCTCCATCCACTCCAAGAGGTCTGCGTCAGATGCAGACACACATTAAAGTTTGGTTAGATTGGAGTTTCTTAAAAAGTTAGAGTTGACAAGTCAGAGGTCAGAGACAAACTGAGCAGAACTACAAGGCCCCCCAATCATCCAAATCACGTAGAACGGCAAAGCCACAAATGCACTGCATATAAAAACTAATCAATGACTAGTGTTCTAAAGTTAGCTTTCATGGTTTATGTTAACTTTACACCTTGACTGAGTAACTGCTTAGTGACTCACTCATGCTATATATAGATCAGCACACAACCATTTATCATGGCTCAAGTTCAACAGCCACACAAGAAATGATTAGGTTAGTCAGATTCCACAGGAAAGACTCCAGTAAATACAGATTTCAGAATTTTATCATTCACCAATTTATTGCACAAAGTAAAATTTAGATTCTTCCTGGTTGCCATCCACTATTGTTTCAAACAAAGCTGTTCAAGCTGCTATTTGAAGAGCAGATATTTTTTCCATCTTTCACCGAACACCCATTCTGTCTCAGCAGGATGAGAGCCAAACCCGGATTGATCTGTGCAGCTATGGCAAGATCACAGCAGTACAAATTCATAGATTGTTAAATCAATACACTGACTTACAACTTGTGCATTTTCCACAGCACTGTCAGATCAAGAAGAAAATGAATTCTTTCTCAAGCAAACCAAGGGAAGAAACTCATCAGCAACTGTGGCCAAGATTGGCTTTGAAGTAAGACTGTGTGGCACTATCTTCTGTGATTGCTCATGGTTCACTGACCTGAGATTACCGATAACACTGACAACTCCCCAACTACCTGAAAGCACTCAAAGCGAGACAGCTTTTCCTCCTGACCACATTTGTACTGTATCGTAGTATTTCATTAGTATCCAGTGCAATCACTAGAACTCTTCGAGATCTGACAACAGTCCAACAAGAGGGGACCACACCGATTTTCATAGTTTGATTAAATCTGTGGCTTATGCGCTCATGTCAGCAAGATTCAAAGAAACTGTGGAACCTTGAGGTTAAGAAGCTGATGTGGAATATTGCTTCCTGGACTTAACAAGTGGCATTATACAGGACCATTCCTTAGAGCAGTCTCTACTTGCATATAGCTTCCTTTTTAAAAAAAAATTGACCCAGAACTTCGATCACCTGTTATGAATATCAAATGTGCTGGGAGGTCCGAATGCAGCCTGAGCATTGCTGGAAATTCTGAGTTGTATTTTGAATCTTGAAGCACGAACCACACAAGCCCAAATAACAAAAAAAACCAACCTGATTATTTATAGAGCCGACAGTCAATGAGAATTAACTTTGAGGAATGGAAAAGTTGCTCAAAAATCAAATTTGTGTAAAACGACACAAAAGTTGTAAAAGTAATGGCGACAAAAAAACGGCTGATTTGGTCATCTTGCAAAATGCAATTTGCATATTTCTCCCCAGATTTGCAAACAGTGGGAATGCTGCCAATCAGGGGGAATAAGTAACTGAGTCAGATTCCAGAACAAGGCTGACATATGCATCACAAGAATGGACTGAAGGCCACAACTGTCAGAGCCTCTGCATGGCAGCAAAATTCAAACTGCACCATCTCTTCCTTCACATCTTTCACTCAACATCCATTCCATTTCAGCAGGAAATTAGCAAAACCTAAAATAAATACTACAATTATGGCAGGATTACAGCAATAGGCATAATAGCCTCACTTGTATAAAACAGCTGAACAAATGAAGATGGTGGCATGTGTGAGAGTAATTTGTCTTTTTGTAACACTTGATATCACAAGACACCAAAGACCAGAGTGATCCATGTAGTTGACGAGTGAATGCAGACTTTAGAGATAAAAAGGAAATCTTATGGAGGATGAAGCAATAGTGAAGATACTAAATGAATACTTGGTCGCCGATGTTACAGAAGAGTGTAGTAATGCGAATGAAAGAATACAAGAGAAAGGATAACTATAGATAAGGAAGTAGCATTGAAAAAAATTGGAGGAACTCAAAGTGAAAAAGGAACCAGGCCATGATGGCATGCATCCTAGAACGCTGGAGGAAGTCAGGGAGAAAATAGCAGAGGCTGTGACCACAACGTTTTAAATATCTATGGATGTGCCCGAGAGCTGCCAACGTAACATTTGTTCAAAAAAGTCAGATAACTATAGACCAATAAGCCTGACATTGGTAGTGCATAAGCTTCTAAAGGCTATAAAATGGGTTAAGTTAAATCACCTACAAAGACATGAGTTAATTAAAGACTACTAGCATGGATTTGTAACAGGCAAGTTGTGTCTGACACAATTTAACAGAGTTTTTGGAAGAAATAAGAGTGTATTGATAAAGGAAATGCAGTAGGTGGATTTATGGATTCTCAAAAGGTGTTTGATAAGATGTCTCACAGGAAGCTTGTTGATAAAATTAAGGCACACTGTATTAAAGGGAGCGTGGCAACATGGAAAAGAAGTTGGTTAGAGGACAGAAAACCCTGAGTGGTGGCTAATGGACTGCTGGAATATAAACAGTGGTGTCCCCCCAGAGTCAATGTTGGGACCATTGCTATCTCTATCTCTCTCAGACACAAAAATCAGGAGCAAGGTTAACTGTGAAGAGAACTGTAAGTGACTTCAGGAGGCCATAGACAGGTTCGTTGATTGTACTAAATTTCATCTGACATCTATTCATCCAGAGAAATGTGAGGTGACACATTTTGGGAGGAAAAATAGGAAAGGATATATACACTAAATGGTAAGACTTTAAAATGAATAGAAAAGCAGACAGGCTTGGACGTTTGGAAACAAACTTTAATAATAAAACAGTCAAGTTCATAAAGCTTTTTTTAAAAAAGCATATAAATGTTATAAATAGGGTATAGAGAACGAAAGTAAAGAGACAATGCTAAACTGTAGAAATTATTAGTTAGGCTACAGTTACAATATAACCCGCAGTTTTGAGAATATCAAGGCCATGGCAAGGATGCAGTAAAGATTCACTACCGCAACACCAGGGAAAAGGAGAGACTAGAGAAAACAAAGAAGGTTAAGGGATGTGATAGGTGTTCAAAACTGTGAAGTTTTCAATACGTAAATCAGGAAAATCTATTTCCACGAGTCGATGAGTCTGTAACTAGAGGTGATAAGTTTAAGATTATCACCAAAAGAATGATGGGACTGATGTAGAGTATTTTTTGTATATATGTACACAGTTGTTAGACATGGAATGCCCTACCAGAAACAGTGGTGAAAGCAGAATCCATAAAGGTGAAGTAGATAAATATTTGAAAAGGTTTGTAGAGAAAGGGCAAGGGAATGGGACCAGATGGATAACTCTTTCAAAGAACCAACATAGGTGATATGGATTGAACAGCTTCCTTCTGTGCTGCAAAATTCTACGATTCTAATCAACGATACTCTACATGGCAACTCTATTTTGCTAACACCTGGAGCGCTTATAAATTATTCAAATGATTCAATGTACTTATATCACCTATGTGATACCCAAAGGTGAAGAAATGACTGAGAAGGAACTTTCTGTACAAAGTTATCCATCGGCCTTCAATATTATGCTCTTTTGCCATCACATTCCCTGCCATGGCCTGGAATACAGCTTTTGAGGTTTCCGAGGGTGAAGGGTGCTGGCATAGGCAGTCAGATTGGGCAGGAAATGGTCGGCTAAGGGGGAAGGTCGCATTAGGGAGTGGAAAGGGAACCGGGAGAGAAGACCATTTTGGGGCAACAGGAGAAATAGGAGGAGGAAGGGTCTTCAGCTTGAAGTACTCAGTGGGAGGAAAGTATAATAAATAGATTAAGTTTAAGCATGACACTAAAGCATTACGGACCGGCGCAAGAAATAGCGTGACAGGAAAGCATTACAGAAATGAAGTGTAATATTTACAGGAATTGCACATTATCGGGAAGACACATGACAAACACAATAATTGATCTGCCATGGTGTGGCATACAGGGAGTCAAAACCTATATGTAGAGTGTTGAAAAGTTTTATGACTATGTTCCCAAAGAATATGTTTACAGTACTAAAACAGTGGTCAACAGAAGCTGCTACAATTACATGGAAATTAAAAATTAACAGGATATAACTGAAGAATTTAAGAGTACAACAAATGTATTAGGTTTTTTGACCCTGCAACTGCAACAGGAAAACTGAACCACAGAAACCAACATACAGTACATGCAGCACTACTCAACACCAAAAGATTATGGGTGAACAATGCAACACAGCTAAACAGGCGATGAATTAATACATTTATCGAGCAACAACCACCAATAAATCAATAATTCATAGCAAAATAGGCACCAAGTTAATACAGCAACAAATTAATGAAGCAACGAGCACCAACAAATCAATAAATTAATAGAGCCGTGGCAGTGAATTAGTGGATCAATATATTCATGAATCAATAAATTCATTTAAGCAACAAGCACTATTAATTCAGCAGTGAATTAATAAATTAATGGAATGGCACACACCAGGGAATTGATGAAGCAACAATGAATGTATAGAGCTGCAGACAGAACCAACCATTAAATTATTGGAGCAGCAGGCAGCAAATTAATACCCCCTTCCTACCTTTGCGGCCTGTGCTTACTGTCAGGGAGCCACTAACTGACTTTCGGGCACTTTACTTTTCTAAGCACTTATAATGTATTAGCCAACTATAAAGGCAAGATAAAAAGGCTCTAATTGAGCCGAAAAGGTTTTAGTTTGCTAACACATGTAAACAATTAATACTATAAATGTATATAGTTTATTCTACCAATCTCAAGTTTGACTGTATATACAATTCTAGGATCTGGCTGAGCATCCAATTCAAAATATGCCCTCATAGGAGAAGAGTTTAAGTATTTGTAAATTATTCCTTTAGCCATAATTATTCAGTGCTGGCTTAGTGACGAAGAAAGGAAACCACCCAGACAGCTAATGTGTAGGTAAGTAAGGGGGCTCAGAGGACATAACGTTCAAAGTGGTAGGCTTGAGGCTAGCCATAATGTCAGCAGCAAAAGCAAACCAGGCAGGTGGGTAGGCTTCAACCAGAGTTATGAAAACGGATGGTCATAAATAGGTTGGGCAGGAGATCCACAAATTGGCACGGGTCCATTTGTTGAGTGAAAAAAAATCCCAAGATCAGGTTTTAAATACTGGAGAAAGAGGGAAACAATAACTGAAAATTTGAATTAAAAAAAAATACAAAATGACAGGCAGACCTGAGTGATTTAACACAGCACCACCAATGGTGGGAGGTCTGCAACTGCACTTCGACAGGTAGACTGGCTTTCCCCATGATACAATGAAATATTGACTAAATGCTGACATGTTGAGAGACAGTTTCGCCATTATAAAATGCTGACATATAAACTTGTCAAAAAATCGTGACAGAAGGTAAGCTTAAATGGACAGGAGGTCATGGCATACCCAGCACCTTTAATATATTAAATAAGTACATATTATAGAATTTACCTTTTTCAAACGAACTTAAAATTTAAATCATACACCCTAAAAGAAGTTTTAATTTAGCTTACAAGATTTACTTCATATTCTTCCAGTTTCCTTTTAAAAACTGGGAAAAATTTAGACTTAAAGTAGAAAAAGTTGACAAATATTACTAAAAGCTCCAAATGGAGATAATAAATTTGATAGTAGGTACCATCAGGCTCCTTCTTCAAATTACATCAACTCGACACTCTCAAGTCAGCCTGCAGAGGAAGTCCCAATCACAATTAAATGTCTTCTGGACCTTGCACAGTCCATCGTTCCAAAGTGGTTACATTCATCAACAAAGGACTGAACTGGCCCAAACTCCACTCCCAACTCTTAATATAAATGCAACATTCTTTGCTTCGAATGTGCATAGTGATGCTGTGCTTTTGAAAACCAATGTGCAGACAGGAAGGTGCAAAGATTCTGGTGCAACCCAAAGAACACTGAAACCCAGGCCAAAAAAAAGCAGGCATTTTGAAAATGAAAATATGTTCTACACTCATCTCTCCACAGGTAATGTTTTAGAAAAAAAGTTTGCAAATGTTTTAGTACATCCCTAATACAGACGGCCCTACCTCAGAACAAAAAAAAAATCAGACAAAGACCAGCTTATTTTAATATCACTATTTGTATTTACAGCACCGTTTCACATCGAAACTGCTTCATACAAAGAAGTACTTTTGGACTGCAGATTATGCAGGCCAACAAGAGTCATTCTGCTCCATCAATGTGCTACAAACAGCAATTAGGTGAATTTCTTTTCTTTCTTTCATGGTATTGGTTGAGGAAATAAAGTTGGCCAAGGCACCACAAGCACCAACGACTCACCTGAAGGATAATATGCAGCACTCCCGCAGTGCACGGCACTGGAGTGCAGCCTAGATTCTCAGCTCAAGGCCTGTGGTGGCGCCTGAACCTTCTGACCCCGAGGCAAAAATGATAACAGATGAGCCAAAGTGACGCACAAGTGGCAACCTGGAAACACTGCAATTGTGGTGTTCACTAAATACCGTCTATTACTTCATTATTCATAGCGAATCTACAAAAATACATTAAAAGTTTATTTTTACTTTACTAAAAGTCTTTTGTATTTAGCATGTTTTAATGTGACTGGAATAATTAAATGAACAGTAACATATATGAAACACTTCACAGTACTATGTAGTAAAATAGTACAGAAAGTCACACTTCACCTAGGTTTTTAAATTGGGGTTAATGTGATAGCACACAAGAGTGCTTGAAACATTTTGACAAACAGCTGAATCAAGGGCTGTGAACTTTAATTGTGATGTCACTGAGCCATACAAGCAGAGCTTTTTTTTATTCGTTCATGGGACGTGGGTGTCGCTGGCGAGGCCGGCATTTATTGCCCATCCCTAATTGCCCTTGAGAAGATGGTGGTGAGCCGCCTTCTGGAACCGCTGCAGTCAGTGTGGTGATGGTTCTCCCACAGTGCTGTTAGGAAGGGAGTTCCAGGATTTTGACCCAGCGACAATGAAGGAACGGCAATATATTTCCAAGTCGGGATGGTGTGTGACTTGGGGGGGGAACGTGCAGGTGGTGGTGTTCCCATGTGCCTGCTGCCCTTGTCCTTCTAGGTGGTAGAGGTCGTGGGTTTGGGAGGTGCTGTCGAAGAAGCCTTGGCGAGTTGCTGCAGTGCATCCTGTGGATGGCACACACTGCAGCCACTGTGCGCCGGTGGTGAAGGGAGTGAACGTTTAGGGTGGTGGATGGGGTGCCAATCAAGCGGGCTGCTTTGTCCTGGGTGATGTCGAGCTTCTTGAGTGTTGTTGGAGCTGCACTCATCCAGGCAAGTGGAGAGTATTCCATCACACTCCTGACTTGTGCCTTGTAGATGGTGGAAAGGCTTTAGGGAGTCAGGAGGTGAGTCACTCACCGCAGAATACCCAGCCTCTGACCTGCTCTCGTAGCCACAGTATTTATATGGCTGGTCCAGTTAAGTTTCTGGTCAATGGTGACCCCCCAGGATGTTGATGGTGGGGGATTCTACGATGGTAATGCCGTTGAATGTCAAGGGGAGGTGGTTAGATTCTCTCTTGTTGGAGATGGTCATTGCCTGGCACTTATCTGGCGCGAATGTTACTTGCCACTTAGCAGCCCAAGCCTGGATGTTGTCCAGGCCTTGCTGCAAACGGGCTCGGGCTGCTTCATTATTTGAGGGGTTGCGAATGGAACTGAACACTGTGCAATCATCAGCGAACATCCCCATTTCTGACCTTATGATGGAAGGTAGGTCATTGATGAAGCAACTGAAGATGGTTGGGCCTAGGACACTGCCATGAGGAACTCCTGCAGCAATGTCCTGGGGCTGAGATGATTGGCCTCCAACAACTATTACCATCTTCCTTTGTGCTAGGTATGACTCCAGCCACTGGAGAGTTTTCCCCGATTCCCATTGACTTCAATTTTACTAGGGCTCCTTGGTGCCACACTCGGTCAAATGCTGCCTTGATGTCAAGGGCAGTCACTCTTACCTCACCTCTGGAATTCAGCTCTTTTGTCCATGTTTGGACCAAGGCTGTAATGAGGTCTGGAGCCGAGTGGTCCTGGCGGAACCCAAACTGAGCATCGGTGAGCAGGTTATTGGTGAGTAAGTGCCGCTTGATAGCACTGTCAACGACACCTTCCATCACTTTGCTGATGATTGCGAGTGGACTGATGGGGCAGTAATTGGCCGGATTGGATTTGTCCTGCTTTTTGTGGACAGGACATACCCGGGCAATTTTCCACATTGTTGGGTAGATGCCAGTGTTGTAGCTGTACTGGAAAAGCTTGGCTAGAGGCACAGCTCGTTCTGAAGCACAAGTCTTCAGCACTACAGCTGGGATGTTGTTGGAGCCCATAGCCTTTGCTATATCCAGTGCACTCAGCCATTTCTTGATATCACGTGGAGTGAATCGAATTGGCCGAAGACTGGCTTCTGTGATGGTGGGGATATCGGGAGGAGGCAGAGATGGATCATCCACTCGGCACTTCTGGCTGAAGATGGTTGCAAACGCTTCAGACTTGTCTTTTGCACTCACGTGCTGGACTCCGCCATCATTGAGGATGGGGATGTTTGCAGAGCCTCCTCCTCCCGTTAGTTGTTTAATTGTCCACCACCATTCACAACTGGATGTGGCAGGACTGCAGAGCTTTGATCTGATCCATTGGTTGTGGAATCGCTTAGCTCTGTCTATAGCATGTTGCTTCCGCTGTTTAGCATGCATGTAGTCCTGTGTTGTAGCTTCACCAGGTTGGCACCTCATTTTTAGGTACATTTGGTGCTGCTCCTGGCATGCTCTTCTACACTCCTCATTGAACCAGGGTTGATCCCCTGGCTTGTTGGTAATGGTAGAGTGAGGAATATGCCGGGCCATGAGGTTACAGATTGTGCTGGAATACAATTCTGCTGCTGCTGATGGCCCACAGTGCCTCATGGATGTCCAGTTTTGAACTGCTAGATCTGTTCTGTATCTATCCCATTTAGCACGGTGGTAGTGCCACACAACACGTTGGATGGTGTCCTCGGTGTGAAGACGGGACTTTGTCTCCACGAGGACTGTGCGGTGGTCACTCCTACCAATACTGTCATGGACAGATGCATTTGCGACAGGTAGATTGGTGAGGATGAGGTCAAGTAAGTTTTTCCCTCGTGTTGGTTCGCTCACCACCTGCCGCAGGCCCAGTCTGGCAGCTGTGTCCTTCAGGACTCAGCCAGCTAGTCAGTAGTGGTGCTACCGAGCCACTCTTGGTGATGGACATTGAAGTCCCCCACCCAGAGTACATTTTGTGCCCTTGATACCCTCAGTGCTTCCTCCAAGTGGTGTTCAACATGGAGGAGGACTGATTCATCAGCTGAGGGAGGGCAGTAGGTGGTAATCAGCAGGAGGTTTTCTTGCCCATGTTGGACCTGATGCCATGAAATTTTATGGGGTCCAGAGTCAATGTTGAGGACTCCCAGGGCCACTCCCTCCTGACTGTATATCACTGTACTGCCACCTCTGGTGGGTCTGTCCTGCCAGTGGGGCAGGACATACTCAGGGATAGTGAGGGAAGAGTCTGGGACGTTGGCTGAAAGGTATGATTCCGTGAGTATGGCTATGTCAGGCTGTTGCTTGACTAGTCTGTGGGACAGCTCTCCCAATTTTGGCACAAGTCCCCAGATGTTAGTGAGGAGGGCTTTGCAGGGTCGACTGGGCTAGGTTTGCCATTGTTGTGTCCGGTGCCTAGTGGTCCGATGCCGGGTGGTCCATCCGGTTTTATTCTTATGACTTTTCGTAGCGAGATTTTACAACTGAGTGGCTTGCTCGGCCATTTCAGAGGGCAATTAAGAATCAACCACATTGCTGTGGGTCTGGAGTCACATATAGGCCAGACCAGGTAAGGACGGCAGGTTTCCTTCCCTAAAGGACATTAGTGAACCAGATGGGTTTTTACAACAATCCCACCATTCATGGCCACCAAAATACAAGTATTTTAATTCCAGATTTTTATTTAATTAATTGAATTTAAATTTGCCAGCTGCCATGGCAGGATTTGAACTCATGACTCCGGATTTTTAGTCCAGGCCTCTGGATTACTAGTCCATTAACATAACCACTATGCTACCATACCCTCTTGCACGAAGTATTTGTTTCCTATGCATTTTAAACCACAGCAAGGTAAGCTATTTAACCAAAACCACATTAAAAAATATATATATTCTGAGAATAATTATTTTCCAACAAAAACAGCTCAGAATAAGCCATTTTTAAAAGTAGTTTACACTTACATCATTAATGTTGATTCCAAGCTTTGTGTGTAATATTATATCATAGTTAATCGCAAAGGAATCACTAGATCATAGCAATGTTGTTTGCCCAAGAAAATTGACAACAGCTCAACAGCAATTTAGTGTTGCAGAATTTAATAGCAAAGGGAAATCCGTACAAGAAGCAAACTTGTATATAATTCTGCAGCCCTCCTCATCCCCTCCCCCAACCCCAACGCCAAATGGAGGTCCTCCTTTCAAAGATCAACAAAAGTCACTGAGCATGAAGTGTTTTTATCCATGGTTGATCACAGACTAAAGTATACCCTAACTGAACTGTTGTATGTGTATCCACGTATAGATATGCACTCCTTGCTTTAATCTGCTTCTCTGCTGCCATGGTTTTGGCATTTGCAGGTTACAGTGCATCGGTATTGAGACACAGAAATAGATGCCTCAATTGCAGTACAGAAGATGAGTTCAAAGGACATCAAGATTTGACGTACTAGTGGTTTATAATGGGAGTAAACTCCCAGGATGGAGTTCCAGCCGATAACACGTTTCCGGTCATTTCCATTACTGGTCACATTCAGTTTTTACCATTCAAGTTCAACGAGTTTTGCCACATGGATTTATGGCTTCCATTACCAACAAATACTATATGAATTATTACCTACTCTCGCCACAGATGCATTTTGCCAACAGAATGAACACAAAACTGGCGCTGTATAAAGGATAATGAGCTGAAACAGCATTAAGTGACAGCAAGACAAGGTAACTTTTAGCAGTGTTGTTACAAATTCCACTAGTGTACTCTAGTGAATATGACTAAAAAGCTTGACTGCAAAGAACATCTAGATGAAGGGTGTACATAGATTCATATCTTTAGCTGCAATTAAGGCAGCTATTTCTGTGTCTCAAGGTAAAATCTGTGTGCAAAACCATTTTCTGCTTTGATTAGAATTTCAATCAACTGTTAAGATATTAGATTACGTGCAGTAGGTTTGATCTTCCACATTCTTTGAAAAAATTAACCTCCACACACAAATAGGACATTAGCTTCAAAGGGATGGGGAAAGGGAGAAGAAATGGGAACACTGTTCCTTTCAGTAATTTGTGCTCTACACAGCCAGGTGACCCTCATCAATCTACAGCCTTGTTCCAGGTTGCACTCTTAGTTCTTTGACTGTAAGAGGCAGCATTGAGGCCCCAAATGACAGCAAAAGCATTGAACCATCAAACTGTAGAGCAGCTCCAAGCTATGCCAGGTCAGCAAAAAAATGTGCCCAGAGGGAGCTTTGAACGTGGAAGTTGAACTTCTGTCAAGAAATGAGGAAGACTCTACCCATAGTAGTTAATCTAACTTTGTATATGGTCATTGACTGAATGCAGACAAACAGAAGCATGTCAAGCTAGTACAAAAACTGGCAGCTCAGACACTCAGGACCTACACCTTGGGGATACCTTGGACTGACCCTGAACGGTCAAGGGAGTAATGTTTAGATAAAGCATGCATAGGTCCCTGCTGTGCACAATGCTTCAAGAGAAACCCCTTCATTCCACCCCAAGAAATGACCACTGTTTGAGCAGCGAAAGTTCCAGCTTTCTGTAGTGGGTTATGCTTTCCTGGGAATAAGATGATATAATGCACTGGCCAATTTGTTATCTTTTGTTCAGTAAAGGATTTACCAAATTCCTCTTACCAAACAGAGGATGCAACTAACCTACTCTGAAAAATGTCTCATCGAAACAAAATGCCAAAGCCCTTTGCACATCAACTAATACTTTGTTTTCACGGAAGAAACACAAGGTGGCACCTAAAACTTCAACACCATGATTTCCTAATACAAAGGTATTCAACTATGAATTGAAAGAAGTTATTCTAGTCTTGCAAATCTCTACAATAGTATGCGCCAGTTTGGACACCTGACCAATAATACACTGATGTTTTGCAGAGAGTTAATAGAAGAACGATGAGGATGATTTCACAACTTTCGGTTTTAAGTAATGCGGAGAGACTCAGCACTGTATTTATTACCATTTAGAAAGATGCATTGGGAGGGAGGCAGGATACAGATCTTCAAAATACCAAGAGTTATAGATGCAAGCAGGATATAATACAGTGAGTACAGAACTAGAGGACAAAGGTAATCTCAGATGTGACTGAAGCAATTTCCCAAAGAGCAGTATTTATGTGAATGATACTATCCGCAACAGCTGCTGCTAGTGTGCCAGTTTACTCCTTCAAAACAGAAGCCAGAAAATATCTGGTTGGGAAAAGGATGGGAGGTTGCAGAGATAGGTAAAGGCAGTTGATCACACAAACCACAGTATGTAATGACTCCTGCGCTGCTGGGGTGGGGGAAAGGGAGGGGAAAGGGAGGCTGTCTGAGAGAGGTAGCAGGCCAGTTGTGAAGAGTTGAGGTGTGAAAAAGAATGAACATCAGGGAGTATTGCTTAATTACAGTTAGGGATTTAGGACAGCACAGAAGTTGGTAGAGTACACAATAGGCTAGATTATATGTGCTCTGTGAAAGCAGCTGGCTTCATGGCCTTTTCTCAGTCCAATCGATATCTTAACATCCACACATTTCCACTGATGACCAACAGGAAAGAAACCTTGGCTATGGCTGTATTTCCCCTTCCTAACCCAGAGACACTGGAACCAATTGTAGTACTTCACCAACATCCCAGCCAAGGTCAATGCGAGACTGAAGCTAGGACTTTCCAGGTCTGTATAAGTAACTCAGCGTTATACGACATGGTGTACTGAGACCCTTTTCTTATTTTTATTGGATTTCACTATTATTTGGTTGCACCTAAATTTTTTTTTAAAAAAGATTCTTTTCTCATTTACTTATATGAGGCTCTTAATAGGAATAAACGGATAATTAACTAGACTATCAGCAATCATTTTTCTCTAGAATTCACCACAGTCCATAGTGAGACCAGCCAAGAGTCCCATTTACTCTCTCCACATCAAACTGTATTCATACAAGAGTATGGTCAATCTTTGTAGGCCCTATCATTCTCCATAATAAGTTGCACTCACATGAGTTCATAGTAAAGCCAGCTTCTATGGGGTCCATTTATATCCTCTCATTCACAAAAGCTTTTATAATTCTTTACAATTGTCATGTTTTCAGTTCCTTGCATGTGAATTTAAAATCTGACACTGTCATGCTACTTGACAAAAATGAAAAAGGATCTTGAAAAGTCTGATCAAAGATATCCACAGACAAAGACAGTTACTGTAGTTATTCGGACATCACATCAACAGCCACTGCTGTTCCCAATGAAGTACTGCCCTGAATGAAGACTGTATTAATTGTGAGATCAGCAATAGGTGATGTTAATATTGACAGTAATTGAGTATGTGTTAATTAACTGTGTTGATCTCTTTGTCTTGCACAGTTAATTTCTTGAATACAGAATGACAGCTTAGAGGCACAACTGCAATTCATAGAATCATAGAATGGTTACAGCACAGATGGAGGCCATTCGGCCCATTGAGCCCATGCCAGCTCTTTGTAAGAGCAATCCAGTTAGTCCCATTCCCCCACTCTTTCCCCATAGTCCTGCAAATTTTTCCCTTCAAGTATTTATCCAATTCCTTTTTGAAAGCCACGATTGAATGTGCTTCCACCACCCACCCATTCATGGAACGCATTCCAGATTATAACTACTCGCTACTTAAAAAAGCTTTTCCCTCATGTCGCCTTTTGTTCTTTTGTCAATCACCTTAAAGCTGTGTCCTCTGGTTCTCAACCTTTCCACCAATGGGAACAGTTTCTCTTTATTTACTTTATCTAAACCCTTCATGATTTTGAACACTTCTGTCAAATCTCCTTTTAACCTTCTCTGCTCTAGGAAAACAACACCAGCTTCTCCAGTCTATCCATGTAACTGAAGTCCCTCATCCCTGGAACCATCCTAATAAATCTCTTCTGCACCATCTCCAAGGCCTTTACATCCTTCCTAAAGTGCAGTGCCCAGAATTGGACACTTTACCCCAGCTGTGGCCAAACCAGTGTTTTATAAAGGTTCAACATAACTTCCTTGCTTTTGTACTCTATGCCTCTATTTATAAAGCCCAGGATACTGTATGCTTTTTTTTTTAAAAAACGCTTTCTCAACTTGCCCTAACACCTTCAAAGATTTGTGCACATATACCAAGTCTCTCTGTTCCTGCATCCCCTTTAGAATTGTACCCTTCAGTGTATATTGCCTCTCCATTTTTCCTGCCAAAATGTATCACTTCGCAGTTCTCTACATTTCATCTGCCCCATTGTGTCCCCATTCCACCAATCTGTCTATGTCCTCTTGAAGTCTATTACTAACCTCTTCACTGTTCACTACACTTCCAAGTTTTGCTTCATTTACAAATTTTGAAATTGTGTCCTGGATACCCAAGTCCAAGTCATTAACACATATCAAAAAAGCAGCGGTCCTACTACCGACCCCTGGGGAATACCACTGTATACCTTCCTCCAGTCCGAAAAACAACTGTTCACCACTACTCTGTTTCCTGTCACTTTGCCAATTTCGTATCCATGCTGCCACTGCCCCTTTTATTCCATGGGCTTCAACTTTGATGACAAGCCTATTATGTAGCACTTTATCAAACACCTTATGAAAGTCCATATACACATCAACCGCATTGCCCTCATCAACCCTCTCTGTTACCTGGTCAAAAAACTCTATCAATTTAGTTAAACATGATTTGCTTTTAACAAATCCATACTGGCTTTCCTTTATTAATCCACACTTATCCAAGTGACTATTAATTTTGACTCAGATTATCATTTCTAAAAGCTTCCCCACTACCGAGCTTAAACTGAGTGACCGGGTTTATCCTTACACCCTTTTCTGAACAAGGGTGTAACATTTGCAATTCTCCAGTTCTCTAGCACCGCCCCCATATCTAAGGAGGATCAGAAGATATGGCCAGTACCTATGCAATTTCCACCCTTACTTCCCTCAGCAACCTAGGATGCATCCCATCCGGACCGGATGACTTATCTACTTTAAGTACCTTCTCTTCATCAATTTTTAGCCCATCCAGTATCTCAACTACCTCCTCTTTTGCTGTGGGTTTGGTAGCATCTTCTTCCTTCGTAAAGACAGATGCAAAGTACTCACTTAGTACCTCAGCCATGCCATCTGCCTCCATACGCAGATCTCCTTTTTGGTTCCTAATCGATCCCACCCCTCTTCTTACTACCTGTTTACTATTTATATGCCTATAGAAGACTTCTGAATTCCCTTTTATGTTAGCTGTCAGTCTATTCTCATACTCTCTCTTTGCCCCTCTTATTTCCTTTTTCATTTCTCCTCTGTACTTTGTATATTCAGCCTGGTTCTCACTTGTACAATCAACCTGACATCTGTCATACGCCCCCTTTTTCTGCTTCATCTTACTTTCCATCTCTTTCATCATCCAGGCCCTACCTTTCCCCATGTATGTACCTAGACTGTACCTGAACCATCTCCTCTTTCAAGACCACCCATTGTTCGATTACAATTTTGCCTGCCAATCTTTGATTCCAATTTACCCGGGCCAGATCCATTCTCAACCCGCTGAAATTGGCCCTCCTCCAATTAAGTATTTTTTCTTCTAGATTTCCCCTTGTCCTTTTCCATAACTAATCTAAATCTTATACCATGATCACTGTTCCCTAAATGTTCCCCCACTGACACTTGCTCCACTTGACCCACTTCATTCCCCAGAACTAGATCCAGCAATGCCTCCTTCCTTGTTGGGCCGGAAACATATTGATCTGGAAAGTTCTCCTGAACACACTCCAGAAATTCCTCCCCCTCTTAGTCCTTTACACTATTACGATCCGAGTCTATATTAGGGTAATTGGAGTCCCCCATTATCATCACTGCTCAATAGATCTTGCACCTCTCTATAATTTCCATGCAAATTTGCTCCTCTATATCCTTCCCACTAGTTGGTGGCCTATAGAATACACCTAGTGTAATGGCACCTCTATTGTTTCTTAACTTTAACCAAATAGATTCTGTCCTTGACCCCTCAAGGACATTCTCTCTCTCCCCAGCACTGCAATATTCTCCTTAAATCAATACTACCACCCACCGCCTCCTTTTTTTGCCTTCCCTATATTTCCTGAACACCTTGTATCCAGGAATATTTAGTACCCAATCCTGCCCTTTTTTGAGTCAGGTCTCAGGTACCACCACCACATCATATTCCCATGTGGCTATTTACTCTTGCAGCTCACCAACCTTATTTATCACACTTCGTGCATTTACACACAACACTCTAAACCTATCTTGGACCTTCTCGGATTCTCTCCTTAATCTGATCCCACCTAATACTGTATTATTTCTTATTCTAATGCTGTCTGTCTCTCCCAATGCTTTGTGCACCTTGTTTCTCCTTTCTAATGCTACATCCTGGTGTCCATCCCCCTGCCAAATTAGTTTAAACCCTCTGCCACAGCACTAGTGAACCTCCCGGCGAGGACATTGGTCCCAGCTCTGTTGAGGTACAACCCGTCCATCTTGAACAGGTCCCTCCTGCCCTAGAATTGGTCTTAATGTCCCAGAAATCTGACGCCCTCCCTCTTGCACCATGTCTCTAGCCACACATCAACCTGCCTTAATTGTAATCATTGATCATGTGGAGTGAAAACTGGGGATTGCAATCCTATAGAAATACAGGGTATGTAAACGGGGCCTGCAGAAACAGGCCTCAACATAACCAGTACGGTCGCAGTATGACAACAAACGCATTGCTAGCAGCAAAATTGCTCAAGTTGAAAATATACCAATTAGAAATAATTTATAAAGTACAATACTCCTACAGTCTACCAATGCCACTATTGTAAGTCTGGGTGGGAATAAGCAAAATGGAACTGTGTACTCCCATTCACCAAACTGACCCAGTTTTCTACCAGGTAGTAGATAGAAACTGGGATCTGGATAGACATAAGGGAGGCAAAAATCAGTCACCGAATAAACAATGAAATACATTCAACAACTTATTTTGGCCAGGCACTGTTTAATAATAAATTTACCTGATATTTTGTTACCAAACAAACATCCTAGACTGGCAGGGGTCTTTAGTTCACTTTACATGAAACAATGTAGCGCGGTAGGCATTGATGAGGAGACATTTCTTGCCAAGGGAAGAACGTGCTGTAGCAGATAACATTTGGGCACCATCATTTCGTGATGCAAATGAAAATCAAAACAATTATACAACTTGAATTGTATAGCATCACTGACATAAAAAACACCCAAAGGTGCTTCACAGATAGGCACAAGGAAATCAGATGCCGAGCCACGAAGGAAAAGATTAGCAGGGGACCTTGGTCAAAGGCATTTATTTCAAGGAGATTTTATAAAAAGGTGAGAGAAGTGGAGAGGTATGTGGGGGATTTCCAGAGAGTAGGACTCAGGCAGCATGTCACCAAGGTTACTTTGACAGCTTTTTCCTGCCCCGCAAACTCTACCACAAGGCAAGACCACCAATGTAGTCACCACCACCTCCAAACTCCACCCCATCCTGATTTGGACAAATATCACTCTTCCTTCATTGGCGCTGGGTCAATATCCAGGAATTTCCTACCTACCATGACTGTGCAAGCACCATTGGCTCAAATAGAAGGCCCACCATCACCTTTTCAGGACTCGTTAAAATCACCCACATCTACAAAACAATTTTTTTTAGTCTGAACACGAAAAAGTGATCCGACACTGCAGAGGGGTTGGGTAAGATGATGATAGAGCTAGGTGGCAACATACCTCTGTCAAGGGGCAGTATGTAGATGAGGAACAGGTGGGGGGGATCTAGGATGGATTCTCACATGAGTCAAAAGGTGATGGTAGAGAAGGAAACAAAAGCCATCACTGGAGGTGCACTGAAAGTTCTCAAATAGGATGAATAGAACTATGTAAAGTCAGTTCCATTTAGCTGGAGGATGTAGAAGAGGTGTTGGAAGATAGAGGAGAGGGGTTGGAGGAGGATAGTATGGTCAACTGTGTTGGATGCAGTGGAGGGGGTAAGAAGGATAATGCACCACAGAGGATATCACTTGTGACTTTAGTTAGGGATGCAAGAAGGGCAGAAGTCAGACTGGAGGGATTTAAACAAGGGATTATCTCAGCCTCCTCACAGACCTTGAATCACCGACCTCTGATTCCCCAAATCTTATTTGATCTCGCGATAGACCACATACAGTTGTTGTTTCGGACTAGACTTTGGTGAACAGTTTCCTCCACCACCACAAATGTGCATTTCTGAACTCAGACCAATTTCCAGAGTACCCTAACCCCAAACACCCTGATGCCTACCTGAACCTGATAAGCAACTGGCTTGTTGGCAGACTGCCACGCCAACCACAAATTCCATCCATCTGGACTTCCTTTTCTTCTACATCAGAGTTCCAGTTGTGTCAATTCTATAACATTGCATAGAATGGCTGTTGCCCCCAGAACCAAGCACCCTTCTCCTTCAAGTTCTACCTCCTTCTCCCTCCTCACATTTCAGCCCACAGCTACCTTCGCCAGTTCCTACACACTCTTCCCCTCACTCTCGACAATTCAATTTTCACTTGAACCCATGCTTGTCTTCCTCCACTGACCCTTCTCAATTCACACTCTACATTAACTCTCCATCCACCTCCTACAGCCAACTCCATGATAGAGACTATAGGGATGTTACAATCTGCGAAAACATGCTTTCCAAACCACCTCCATTCTCAACATTGCAGTCTTCCCCTAACACCGTCAATTTCCACTCCTGGGGGAGAAAAAATTCTCTATCCAGTGCCCCTTCTATCTTTGATTTCCCACACCCCTGGCCTGCCACCTGCAATGATGCCTCCATACATTTTCTCTAAATGCAACTCGCCTCCAACTTCACTGCCATTGTTCCCCTCAGTTCCTGCGTGGTCCCCCATTCCCATCATTCACCAACTCTAACAGCCTCCTCCACAACCAGATCAGCAAGCCGTAAGCTCAGACACTATTTGCATTCATCTGCTCAACTGACCACCAGTAGCTCTGGTTGGATTACTTCAAGTTGTACCGTCACTCCCCAGCTAAAAGCACTTACTACTCAGAGATCATCGCGGACAGCAGAAAAAAATCCGAGTTCCTTTTCTCCACCACTAGCTGCCTCCTCCTCTGACCTCACCCCCACCCCAGTCTCCAGGGGCAGTGAAAGGACCGAGCAACCGTACGGTGTTCCGAGTGGATCCAATGAAAGGACACCCACGCAATGGTGACAGCTGACCCGATCATTTTGTCAACCATTTTTTATATTACCACCTATTCCAAATGTGCCTTTTCACGATCGTGCATATGTGGATTTGACACCAGATTAAGTAGGTGGTATTTAGCATCACTGTTTAGTAAAATGTAAGGGCCCCAAACTGAACCTTTGCACGGCGTCCCAGCAAGGCAAATGCTGCTTCTGTAAATTTCAAATAGTCAGCAAGTCATGGATTTGTGTCCAAAATAAAGTCCATTAAAATTGTAACTACTGCCACCTTTGACTGCATCCTGACCACATCCCACCTTCCCCGCCCCCCAACTCTCCTGAACTCAGATCTTCACCTGTGCTCTCATTCTTTCTTTGCAGTTTTCCCCCAATTTCCCCATTAGCTCATTTATCTTGTCCAGGAAGCTAATCACCTGTTCCCTCAATCTTCTCCATCCCAGTCACTGCCCATCCAACTTCACCTCTCCACCTCCTTCAAAACCATTCATATCCCTCCATTTTCTCCAACTAGTGCTGTTCCACAAACCTTAACTCCCTCTCCAAAATGCTGAAACGTGTTGATGTCTTGTAACTACACGACCACTTCTCTTGCCATTCCTCATTCCCTTCAATCTGGCTTTCGCCCCACCCACAGTATGGAGACTGCACTGATACTACATTTCTATCACCTCCGTGTGGAATCTGAACAAAAAAGGGCCCATTAGATAATTCACACGACTGAATTATAATTGCATTTTCAGTATCGGGCTCCCAACATCCTTTCGGTTTATACTGCTGATATAAAACAAAGTCTCAAATGTTACAAAATGTTAATAGAAAGCTCAAGTGATACAATATGTATCATTTCGGTGTGGAGTTTTCACTTGTTTCCACCAGTAATTTCAGCACAATCCGGGTGGAGTAGGCCGAACAGCGCAACTTTAAACGTAAGAAAGCTACGACCAAGACCCGTTACGTTCATGTTTTCCGCTGGTTCAAGATTCAATTTGCCCAGAACAGGCCCCGCCCACAAAACGGGCCACGCCCCCAAGTCGAAATTGCAAGATTCCGCCGATCATGCTGGTTCGGGAAGGCTCTTCAAATTGCGCTCATTTTCTTAAGCGCACAGGCACTGGTAGGCACGTTTTAAAAGTTTTTTTCATATCAAGAAATATTTAATTTACTAAGAAACTGACTAGTGCACACCAATGAAACTATTAAATGGTTCAGTATAGTTTTTTTTTAAAAAGTCATTTTCAGTGATTTTAAATCAGGTTAGTCACAGGTGGAAGGCTGGACATTCTAATTAAAAATGCTTATTTTTTCTGATAAAACCCATTTTCAGCTGCAGTTTTATTAATACACCAGGCTATCACTCAAAAACATAAAGGAATACTTTTTAAATGGAAAAAAAAACTACATTCTATTACGTTGCCCGATTGTGCTGGTGCATGGAAGATTTTACATGTGATTATGCAAATGAATTTTAGCGGAAACTTGAACTGTAACCTAACTAGCGCATTTTGGGCACAATGTCCCGATTGACAGAGGTGCGGGGTTGCCCTCTCAGCACTCAGACTCAATCTTTCTCCTCACAGAAATAAGAGTAAGTGATTTAGGCCATAAAAATTCTTTTGAATCTTTCTGGTGCCAAGGAGATTTACTGTGGCTTTCCCATGTTGGATTTGCCTGTGATCTGCTACATACCGGTTAATGTATGGGACTGGGCCAGTTCAGGTCCTATCAATTATTTCTGAATTGTAAGGAACTGACATTTTAGTGAGTAACTTTTGCTACAAGATCAAAATAAGTTAAATTATGCTGGGGAATGGAATCTTGTCAATTTTGCCACCCAACATGGCCAGATACAGAATAAAGGCCCCTGTACATCAGACATTACTTCCATGAAATACTTCTATCTCTGATGGAGATATCACATTTACATCTCGAAAATTTTTCCATTGAAAATTAATTTGAAGTGACAATTCAAAGCATCAATAATCCAAACCAACATTGTACCTATTGCCTGTTCGGCACTCATACTGCCTTCAGCTGCACTGCAGTTAAGGAACAAAGTGCATTATTAAACTAATCCCTTTTTTAAGAATCTTTTTGCATATAAACATAATACTTGCCATGTTCATGAATCATCAGGTATGGATCTTCACAATGTCTCCTCTAACTTCTGCTCTGTCCCAAAGTATATTTTCTTTGTTTGAGGATAAAAGTGCCCCATACCGCACCGAAGTGTTCCTATACCAGCCACCCTCATGGCCTATGTGAGACTAAGTTCTGAATTATAAACAATTTCCTGCTTAGACTTTCAACCAGTTAGACAGTGGATACACTTCCACCCAGTTTAAACTGGAAATGAATCCCTGACTCTGAGGACAGGGACAGCATGTTAACTCACTGTCCTACTAAATACCTTCCTCCCTTCAAAGAATTACTACTTTTCATGCAACAAATAATGATGTAAATGCATACCATGTCTACTGGTACCAGAAAGAGGAAGACAGGTTTACGTTTTGAGTTCTGATGAAATATTCCTTTTGAAATTTTCAGCTTTTCTTCTGGCACATCTGCAATGCATTGATAACATTTTCTGTTTCACAGTTCCAGGATTTTAGTTTAATTTTTACTTCCTAATTTTTATTTATTTGGGGAGTTTTTAAGGGATGATGAGAATTTGTTTTAATATACACCTGTGCAATATGTCACTTCCCATTTGTGTGGAGTTGAAGTGCTTTCATGGCCCCAGCTGAGATCAACTAACTCAACCCACATGGGATTAGACCTCAACTTTTCATGGGGTGTATGGCTCAGCGACAAACAAAAAATGCATTTACTCACTGAAACACAGGAGCGCTAGATCACCAAATATCTAACCCTCAAGAAAGAGCGTGCTAATGGTATTTATTAACTTATGCAATATTTAGAATACTTTAATCAAAACTGACCAACAAATGCTTTCCTGAATAGAATTGTACCTAATATTTAGGAAAAAGTGAAGACTACCATATCAGAATATACAACACATCAGATCACTTCAGGTATGAGTGTGTGGTGTTGAGTCATACTACTGTTCTTTAAACAAAGAATTTAATCCTATAAAACCCTGCCTCCTCCTACAGGTGTGATTAACAGGAATCAGTTTGCCAAATGTCATAACTAGAGAATCAGACCATTTTTTGTTAAAAAGGGGTAAAATGCAACAACTTTCCATAATTTTTCTCATGAACTTCTGTCTTACCTTGAAACCTAAAAGGTTACTCATAAGCACTTGAAATTAACACTTTTAATGAGTACTATTTGGCTTACCAATTTATACAACTAACAAGGTCCCAGAAGATCAAGGTGTATAGACAGCAACACACACCTCCACAGGAGCGAACACACTGTCACCCATCACAAAGCAACATAAATGGCTACCATAATGGATTCAAGAGCTTAGAACATCCAACCTCAGGAATGAAGTATTGCATCTATTTTAATTTAAGGGGAAGAGGAGAAACACAGTTTAAAAAACCTAATATGAACTATACACAGGTTGTGAGTACGATTTTTAAAAATTATGACTGGCCAACTTCAATTTCCCTCATTAACAAGTAAATCACAGTTTGAAACTATATTTTTGGTGGTACCAAGTGAGTCTGAATGCACATGGGGCCAATGGGGGTCAGTAAGAATAGGAGTGACGGATGAGCATAGAACATGTACAGCATAGTTTTGGATGAGCTACGGTTTACAGAGAATGGAGAATAGGAAGCAGGTCAGGAGATCATTGGAATAGTTGAGTCTGGAGGTGACAAAGGCATGGATGAGGGTTTCAGCAGCAGATGGGGTGAGGCAGGGGTGGAGATGTAACAGAGGTGGAAGAAGACGGGCTTTGCGTTGGTGCGGATATGGAGTCAGAAGCTCAGCTCGAGGTCGAATAGGATGCCGAGGTTGTTAATGTGTCTGGTTGAACGAGACACTGGCCAGGGAGGGGTTTGAATTGACAGCAAGCATACAGAGTTTGTGGCGGGGTCCGAAGACTATGGCTTTGGTCTTCAGGTTTAACTGGAGGAAATTGCAGCTCATCAAAGACTGTAGAGGCAGTGGAGGGGTCGAGAGAGGCGGTGGAGTGGTAGAGCTGGGTGACTCCAGCATACATTTGGAAGCTAACCCCATGTCTTCTGATGATGTTACACAAGGGTATCATGTAGATGAGGATGAGGAGGGGGCCAAGGATAGTAACGATGCAGGGCGGGAAGAAAAGCCATTGCTGGAGATATTCTGGCTACGATTGGATAGGTAAGAGTGAAACCAAGCATGGGCAGTCCCACTGAACTGGTCAACAGAGGAGAGGCATAGGAGGAAGTTGGTGTGGTCGACCATGTCAAAAGACTCCAGAGGGGTCAAGGAAAGAAAATGCACCACGGTCAGTCACAGAGGAGTTAGGGTGTCAGCCTTGGCTCAGTAGTAACTCTGTCGTCTGTCAGAAGGGGTTCAAGCCCAACTTCTGGACAAGCACATATTGGATGCTTCGGTGCAGTACTGAAGGAGAGCTGTATTGTCAGAGGTGCCGTAGTTCGGATGAGACATTAAACTAAGTCCTCACCTGCCCTCTCAGATGGACATAAAAGATCCCGTCCCACTATGCGAAGAGCAGGGCAGTGTCAACCACTATCACTAAAACAGATTATCTGGTCATTATATTTTTGCTGTTTGTGGGAGCTTGCTGCATGCAAATTGGCTGCCGCATCCCCCACATTACAACAGTGACTACACTTCAAAAAACACTCCACTGGCTGTAAAGTGCTTTGGGATGTCCGGAGGTTGTGAAGGACGCTATATAAATAAAGCTCTTCATCTATCTTTGGTATACATATTTCAGAATATGGATTTCAGAACTCAAACACCGCACACCAGAGCAAGTTTCCAACCTCAGCGCTCCCCCTCCCCTCACTGAGCACAATTTCTGCCCTCACCCCCCTCCACTGTGCAATTTGCAGAGTCTCAACTCCTCACCCAAGCAATGAGAAACCTGCCACTGGAGTGGAATTTCTGCCATGCAACCCCTTACCTCAATGAATGAGATTTCAAACCTACCCCCCACCAGTGAGCAAGATTTTTGCCCCAATTCCCACCTCACCAATGAATAAGATTTCAGTGTCTTCCCCCCCTCTCCCACCATGATGAGCAAGACTGCAATTATCCCCCCCCACCCCCCTGGCTACAGTTTCCCCTCTCAGGGTACTCCTACCCAGCTTTACTTTTCCTTTCACAATAACCATTTCCCATCCACAGCACTTCCTTCATTGGCTGTATTTCTCCCCCATCCCTCCCAATGGCTGGTTGTTCCAAGTCACAATCTCTCTAACCCCACTGATCTGAATTGTCCTTCCTCAGCATTTCATTCCTTTCCCCTTTCCCCCCCCTGCCCCCATTATCCCCCACCCTCTGACCCTGTATAACCTAAAAAATTAAAATTTCCCTCAAGTATCCTAATGAAATACCACAGGAATTCAACTTAATATATACTAAAAACCTCATGCCTGCTTGACTTCCTGACTGCACAATTTGACTTCCTGCCATAACATTTTTGTCACACCTTTTGGGTCAACTTTTTCCTATTATAAATGCCTATGTCCACATTTCTAATGGGTTTTGCCCGTGTAAACTTATCAGTGATTGTACAATCTGGCTACCGGGTTGTTACAAATAGCTTAAAATGCTTTCTGGATTTTTTTTTTAAATTGAATTATTTCCTCAGTAACTGTAAATCCTAATATCCAAAATAAATTTTGTTTAAACAAAATTTAACAAAATACAGATTTCAGAATAACATGATTAAATTTATCCATTCCATTTGTATGTCTTTTACAGCATCCATTGAAGTTTTTACTTCAAAGAATAGAATCATAGAAAGGGTACAGCACAGAAGGAGGCCATTCGGCCCATCGAGATCCGCACCAACTCTATGCAACAGCAATCCAGCTAGTCCCACTCCCCCGCCCTATCCCTGTCGCCCTGCAAATTATTTCCTTTCAAGTACTTATCCAGTTCCATTTTGAAGGCCATAATTGAATCCACCACTCCCTCGGGCAGTCCATTCTAGATCCCATGTCACCTTTGGTTCTTTTGCCAATCACCTTAAATTTATGTCCTCTGGTTCTTGACCCATCCGCCAATGGGAACAGTTTCTCTCTATCTAGACCCTTCATGATTTTGAATACCTCTATCAAATCTCCTCTCAACCATGTCTGTTCCAAGGAGAACAAACCCAGCTTCTCCAGTCTATCCATGAAACTAAAGTCCCTCATCCCTGGAATCATTCCAGTAAATTTCTTCTGCACCCTCTCTGAGGCCTTCACATCTTTTCTAAAGTGCGGTGCCCAGAACTGGACACAATACTCCAGTTGTGGCCGAACCAGTGTTATATAAAGGTTCATCATTACTTCCATACTTTTGTACGCTATGCCTCTATTTATAAAGCCCAGGATCCCGAATGCTTTTTTAAACCGCTGTCTCAACCTGCCCTGCCACCTTCAACGATTTGTGCACATATACCCCCAGATCTCTCTGTTTTGGTACCCCTTTTAAAATTGTGCCCTCTAGTTTATATTGCCTCTCCTCGTTCTTCCTACTGAAATGTATCACTTTGCATTTTTCTGCGTTAAATTTCATCTGCCATGTGTCCACCCATTCTACCAGCCTGTCGATATCCTCTTGAAGTCTATCATTATCCTCTTCACTCTTTACTACCCTTCCAAGTTTTGTGTCATCTGCAAATTTTGAAATTGTGCCCTGTACACCCAAGTCCAAGTCATTAATATATATCAAGAAAAGCAGTGGTCCCAGCTCCAACCCCTGGGGAATACCACTGTACACCTCCCTCCAGTCCGAAAAACAATTTAAAAAGCATCTAGTCCTCTCAAAAGGAAAGGAGAAATGAAACAAAAGACAGAGAGAAGCAAAAAAAAAGCTTGGAGAAACTAAAGAGACAAGACAGGGAGAGAAACAGCAATACAAAGACAGCAAACACAGGCAAGAGAGAGACTTACCGTGTGCATCAACATAGGTATTATATATTACACCCTTATGCTTGCATGCATTTCTAGTCAACTTTTTCCATTATACAAACACACAAATACATAGGCTCATGTGCACCATGTCAGTTGAACATCGGTACCAGACCACGTTACTTGCAAACTTTTGATATTCATAAAACAGCTTACATCTTAGCAGATAAGGAATGTATGAATCCAATGCAAGGAAAGTGGGTTGATGGAAGGAAGGACTTGCATTTATATAGTACCTTTCACGACCTCTGGACATCCCAATATACTTTTGAAGTGCAGTTACTGTTGAAATACAGGGAAATGCGGCAGCCAATTTGTGCACAGCAAGGTTCCACAAACAGAAATCAAAAAAATGACCAGATCATCTGTTTTAGGTGTTGGTTGAGGGCTAAACATTGGCCAGGACACCGGGAAAATTCTGCTGCTGTTCTTCGAACAGTACCATGGGACCATAATGGAAATAAAAATATTGCAAAAATGCCTAGCCAAGGATTAATCTGACAATATTATTTGTCTATAATAATGTTTTCCATCACAACCTTATGTCTGCATGAGAAGTTCTAGATCATGGAATTCCTCAGATCTATCACTTTTGAGTGAATCGACTCAGCTAAGAAGCTACCAGTCCTAGAATGTATCTGCACATACAACATCTGGAAAGTTTTATGATAACAAGGTTGACCATTCACAGAGCACGCCAGGACTTGCTGCTTGCCAGGACTTCTTCCCTCAGGTGTATCAATGGAAAATTACTGTGAAATTAACTGGAACTCATTTATATGCATGACTAAAGTGATTTCCCTTAAAAAAAGCAAAGTATTATATTCAAGCCTTGTTCACAGCATGTTACACAAGTGAGGAATGAAACTTTAAACAAATCGGAATTTTGAAGTAGGATATATATTTTATACTTCAAGTGGTTACAGCAGCTGCTGTTCTTTAATTTGTTTATATGAGAACTCGAATCCAATTGTTCATATGAACAAAGCAGGTAGCAAAACTAAGTCTGGAGAAAGGTTCTGAACTCAGGTCCTGAATTTTAAAACATTTTTCCAAAAGGATCTGAAAAATCCAAGTCTTGTTGCAGAGAAATTTGATGAGGGGAAAATGAAGAAAAGTTTAAGACATTTCACATCCTAAATAGACGGACAATAAAAACCCGCTTCCCCTTATTACATGAATGTTATACAACCGTAGTATCTATTTATCTACCTGAAGTGGATAAAGTAAACTCTATTCCAGGAACTAATCAAACGAACAATTCATTAACTCTGCGTAGATCTCTTGCAAACTTGTTTCCAAATTCTTTCACTAAAGATGTGCACCACCCTCTGCACCTCCACACCTAGCAACCCCTTTGTAATAGCATAACCTCCAACTCAACAGGAGCAAAGCCATGAGAGATTAGCTAGTGACTGTAAAATAACACCCTGAAAGATTATGGAAAGATGTTACCAAAAATGTCCATCAAAAGTCATCTGCTGTAAACTTATTTCAAATCTCATTCTCACTTATCCAATGAATTATTCTCTATTGAGCCGCCGTTTCATAATTTTAAAATCAACATTCTTTCTGGTCTTGGATGTTGAATCTGCCACCCACTGTTAAATCGTTCAGGCAGTATAGACATTCCATTCTACTCGGTTGCTGCCATTATAGGCAAAGAACTTCTCATGGAGAGAGAGAAAACTGAGTTTGCGCATGTACTTTGAGCTGGTTCAGGTGAAGGCCTTAAAACACAGGTCACCTATCTGCCTTGTTGGTTGCAGCTGGTGCATGACCCTGGATGGGGACATAACTATGAGGGGGAAGACAGGAACAAAGAACGGTGACATTTTACCCCAGAAGAAAAGCTGAACATATGGTGTGCAGCTTATGTGGAAAGATATATATATATATATATATATCTCCAAGTTTGCAGATGACACTACATCAGGAGGCAAAGCAAGTTGTGTAGATGGGAGCAATAAAACTATGACAGATGGAGTTCAATGTAGGGAAGTGTCAGGTCATCCACTTTTGATCCAAGAAAGACAAATCGTAATATTTTCTTACTGTTGAGAGACATGGAACTGTGGAGGAGAAATGGGATTTACGTGTCCATGTACACAAATCACTAAACAGGTACAGAAAGTAATCCAAAAGGCTAATGGAATGTTGGCCTTTATCTCAAGGGGCCTGGAATACAAAGGGGAGGAAGTGATGCTTCAGTTGTACAGAGACTTGGTCAGACCCTATCTGGAGTATTGCGTTCAGTTTTGGGCACCAAATCTTAGGAAAGATATACTGGCTTTAGAGGGGTACATTGCATATTCACCAGAATTATACCAGAGCTTAAAGGATCAAATTGTAAGGACAGGTTGCATAAAGTTGTCTTGTATTCCACTAAGCTTAGAAGGCTGAGGGGTGATCTAATCGAAGTGTTTAAAAACGATAAAAGAATTCGATAGGATAGATACAGAGAAACGATTTTGTCTGGTGGGGGAATCCAGAACAAGGGAGCATGATCTTGAAATTAGAGCTAGGCCATTAAGGAGTGAATCTGTGAACATTTAATGACAAAAAAACGGTAGTGGAAATCTGGAACATTTCCGCAAAAGGCTGTAGATGCTGGGTCAATTGAACGTTTCAAGACTGAGATCAATAGATTTTTGTCAGGTAAGGGTATCAAGGAATATGAAGCAAAGATGGGTAAATGGAAAGGAGATACAGATCAGCCATGATCTAACTGAATATTGGAAAAGATATGAGGGGCTGAATGGCCTACTCCTGCTCCTAAGCATCTCTCCCAACTCTCTCTGGCAACATTTCCTTTTGATATGTTGCTTTTCATTTTATTAAGTGGTGCACCGATTTACTGTATCTGGTTGATCAGTGCATCGTTTCCAACAATAATTCTTGTATCAATATGCACTTTACAATGTAACAATACAAAAGAACATCTGGATAGGTCACTGTGTACCTGCCAGCTTCAAAGGACGCAATTTTCCAATCAAAAGCTGTTACTCTTCAACTAGAAAGTGCAAAAATGCCATAGTTTTTCTACTTTGAGCTGAAATGCCACTGCCTAGCAGGAAATTTAAGCATGGTATTTCATTTGGCAGCTTTGTTTAAAAAACAAGTCACTGCCATTGAAAAGTTCCAGAATAGTACTGGAAAATGGTGGCAATTTTAAAAGAGATTCTGTCTGGACTCCCATCCCTGGCTCAACTGACATTCAACCTCTCCTCCTTGGTTAGTTGTGATGCTCCACTGCCTGTCAGTTAGATGGAGTGTTCCACGGTAGCAAGCATGGAATGAAATCTGTCAAACTACTTCCACCCTGTGGACAGACATCACCAGTTGGCTCTTTGTAGAATTGTATTTAAGGCAATAGAATTAAAACTATGGTAATTTGGGAAGGAGATCGTGAAAGGAGGTGTTAAATAAAATTATCTATAGCACATAAATGCATTTTATCTATTATGATAAATAAGTGGAAATAAGCGAAAAGGTCCATAAATCTGTCTTTTTACTGGAACACAGATATTAATAATAGCTAGGGGAAAAAATAACTGGGTCAATGATAGTTTACGAAGAGGGGTTTTCAAATTTTCCTGTGCAGGATACCCTCTGCAAATCTTACCAGGCAAGTCCCATCTTCTAAAGGACAGTGCTAGCCCAACAAACACTGCTTTCACCACAGAACACTGCTAATGTACACAGACAGCAAAAAAAAATGAAAAACATATGGAAATCTAACAAAAGGACTGAAATCTGATGACCTGACAGACAACCCCCGCCCCCACTGACCCCATCAACTATTACAGTACTTTCAGGGCAATCCTCACAATCATTCAATCCCTTTGTCTCATGTCCTGCCATTTTAATTTTGCATTTGAGCCAACCATACAGCACATTAGCAAGAAACTTCAAATATTTAGTACATGTTCTATAAAATAAATGTATGAGAGAGTTAAATGCGGTGATATAATTGTATGACATTGAATATTTTGATTAAACTGCAACTTTGTAACTTCGCCCCATGGGATTTTATTTGGCATTCTCCATAAATGAAATTAGTGTTGAGACAAGGCTTGTAAACTCATTTGATCTCCACAAATATACTGCAATTCAAATTTAATAACTGCACACAACCTAAATTTCAATGCAAGTCAACTTTTCAGAAACTGGATTGAGAATATAGTATTTGATAAATTTGAGATTTTAATTTATAATTAAGTCACAAAATTCACACCCTACCCATAAGTGTTTAAGAATTTGACATCCTCACAAAACTTATTTGTATGCTATGCTGAATCTGAGGAGTAACCTTTTTTTTCCTATTTCACAAGTTTTATTTTGTTCATTTCTAAATAATGCTGCTTTTTGCATTTTCACAGGTATTTTTCAGTATTATAATTGGAATCCACCGAGAGACAGAATGTGTAATTCTTAACATTGAAACTTACAAACCTCAAACAAAACAGGATCATAAATATGCACCTTCCAAATGAAACATCATGCATATGGGGTGAATTTTGAACTTTTGAACTCTTAGAAATGAAACAACTGTGGTAAATTAATTCCATCTAACTGGATGTTAGTTTAGTGCAAAGCAAATCTAAAAGAATCTAGAAATAAATGAAATCAGTCCATATCCCTCCTTACCCAGCATTAGTCTATTCATTGTGCTTTTTTAAACTGTAAAATATATTTCATGTATACATTTGGCAGCTATTCATTGGCAATGCAAAAGTGATCACACTCCAAATCTAAATTTCAGAGTGTGCCATCTTAGTCCTCATTTCCTATTTCTCATAGTGTTCAAGCCTTCATTGCAATGAACTAACACTTGCTGTGCATAGGGCACACAACTTGGAATATGGAACATTACAGATATAAAGCTGTAGAATGGCACCAGCCAGCCACCTAACTCACAGGAGCAACATATGTGGATTTAGTTTAGGTTAATGTCATTGATTCACATTTCATGAATTTTGAAAATTATATAGTTTTAAAATTTCAGTTACCATGGTCTTTTTTGAGGCAGCTGTGTGGCTTCAATCAATCTGGTGATACAATCCATTAGGGTTTTGTAGAACACAGGGCTGAGATACAGTTTTGAAGTGGTTCCAAATTAGCATACATTACCCATAAACTTATCTAAATGTTGAGGAGCTCCCAGTGATCCCAGAACCCATCTTCTGAAAAGTTTAGTCCCGCCTATCTTGTATAACAATAGGTAATCACCAACTTTTTTTTGCAGGAATTCAGTCATCTCAGGAGGTAAGACTGGCCCAAACTCCACTGTCCTCTTATGGAAATAAATAACTTTTCCTGGCCTTCTCCATTGAATGAATATTTAATAACCCTTTCAAAATTTAATGGACGTATCTTGGGACAATCCTTGAATATACCCATTGACACAGCACCTCTATACGTAGAAAAAAGTCTTAAGCGTACAAGGTGTACGTTGTGCGTCTAGGTCTCTTTGTTCTAACCACAGTTTACAATGCAAGAATTTGATAAACTTTTGTGGGTCTAATAGAAAAACTACTGTGGACCATAAATCCCAGTACTAATAAAGCTGATGACCTGAAATTGTGTGTACTGAGCACTGAGATGAAGGGGATTGGTTAGTACTTACATGGATCATTAGGCATTTAAAACTAGCAAAGAGGGAGCTCTGCTGGCAGAAATTTTCATGAAATCAACCTGGGTTCAGATGAGAATTCGGAAACCGCTCTCATTGTCTTAGCTTTAAAATTAGTAAAATGGCACTCAGTCATTTTGCAAAGGACAAATTTGATGCAAGGACTGTATACTGATAGGTATCCCTAACTCTTAAATTAAAGCAGGCCTTCATAAACAGGTTGCCTCAAGGGTCGTAAGTGTATCACTTAAGAGGCACTTAATGCACTGGAAGCTACAATTATGTAATTTAGATGCAGCTCCCAATGCAAGATACTGCATTTACCTGCACTAAGATTTTACAGGTACACAGAAACTGATGGAGCTTCCCCAGGCGAGGGTCCCATGTTCATTAAATAAAAATGGTAAAAGGTGATGTGGAATGAAACTATATCTTGAGTATAAACCTTACATTTAGCATAAAGAATACACTGAACAGAACGCTGCAATGGGCAGTTGGGTTTATCTTACAGTCTGGAAACAATCAGTCTGCTTTCTAGTCAAGCAATCTGGAGATTATGCTTAACACATTAGCTGGTAAACATGGTAATGGAGAGTCACAGACTCTGCGATTAGAGTGGATGTTGCTGGTACCAAAAGATGAAAGAGAGCACAAAAAAAAATAGGGGGCGTGTAAAACAGAGTTGTAAGGAAGCAGGTTGGAACTCTGATGTTTGAAGCAGTCATCTGAACTCCAAAGGAATCATCTAACTTTAGGTCAGCACAAGTAGAATTCTTGCCCTTAGTTTTGGCACCACTAACCAAATCACTTTCATGTGCTACTATACATCATCAGAGGCACCTGTTGTTCTTTCCTCCCCACCATGGCCTAGCTCTACTTGCTTAGAAACAGTTAAATCTTTAACTTCCTCCAGTTCTGAGGAAAGGTCAACCACCTGAAATGTTAACTCTGTTTCTCTCTCCATAGATGCTGCCTGACCTGCTGAGTATTTCCAGCATTTTCTGTTTTTATTTCAGATTTCCAGCATCTGCAGTATTTTGCTTTTGATCAGAGGCATAAACAGCTTTAAAAAGTTATTCTCCATGAGTTTAACTTTATTTAACTTCACCTAATTTGTGTTTAATGAATGTTCATTAAAAATAAAATCAATGTAAAAAAGCTTAAATCGGAGAGAAGATATGTTGAAATTGAAATGAATAATTGAAAGGTTGCATGGAATTGTATATCGGAAGGTTCTATATAATTGTGTAGATTCGTGAAGAATAGCAGTTAAAATACATTTGTAAAATATATGAAATGGCATATTAAAATGTAGTGTATATAAAGTGTACATACAATCTAAGTAGTTAAAATATTCTTTATGTAAGCGGTGTCTTAATTTAATTATACGGAGTACTTTGTATGTATGCAGGTATATATAAATAAAAAATAAAATTATAGAATTTTGTGTATGTCAACTTTTCACCCAGCAGAAAAACTGTTTATTTTGGCAAGTGGGTGTCTCATAGAATCATAGAATGGTTACAGCTGTGAAGGAGGACATTCGGCCCATCGAGTCAGTGCCGGCTCTCTGCAAAAGCAATCCAGCTAGTCCCACTCCAGCGCCCTTTCCCCGTAGCCCTGCAAATTTTTTCCTTTCAAGTACTTGTCCAATTCCCTTTTGAAAACCACGATTGAATCTGCCTCCACCACCCCCTCAGACAGTGCATTCCAGATCATAACCACTCGCCGTGTAAAAAAGATTTTCCTCATGTCGCCTTTGATTCTTTTGCCAATCACCTTATATTTATGTCCTCTGGTTCTTGACCCTTCTGCCAATGGGAACAGTTCCCCTCTATCTACTCTGTCAAGACCCTTTGTGATTTTGAATACATCTATCAAATCTCCTCTTAACCTTCTCAGCTCTAAGGAAAACAACCCCAGTTTCTCCACATAACTGAAGTCTTTCAACCCTGAGACCATTCTAGTAAATCTCTTCTGCACCCTCTCTAAGGCCTTCACATCCTTCCTAAAGAGCAGTGCCCAGAACTGGACACACTACTCCAGTTGTGACCGAACCAGTGTTGTATAATGGTTCATCATAACTTCCTTGCTTTTGTACTCTATGCCTCTATTTATAAAGCCCAGGATCCCGTATGCTTTTTTAATCCGCTTTCTCAATCTGCCCTACAACTTCAATGATTTGTGCACATATACCCCCGGATCTCTCTGTTCCTGCACCCCTTTTAGAATTGTACCCTTTCGTTTATATTGCCTCTCCTCGTACTTCCGACTGAAATGTATCACTTCGCATTGTGTTAAATGTCATCTGCCATGTGTCTGCCCATTCCACCAGCCTGTCTATATCCTCTTGAAGTCTATCACTATCCGCCTCACTGTTACTACACTTCCAAGTTTTGTGTCATCTGCAAATTTTGAAATTGTGCCCCGTACATCCAAGTCCAAGTCATTAATATATATCAAGAAAAGCAGTGGTCCTAGTACCGACCGCTGGGGAACACCGCTGTAAATCTCCCTCCAGTCCGAAAATCAACCGTTCACCACTACTCTCTGTTTCCTGTTACTTAGCTAATTTCGTATCCATGCTGCCACTGCCCCTTTCATTCCATGAGCTTCAACTTTGATGACAAGCCTTTATCAAACATCTTTTGAAAGTCCATATACATCACATCAACCGCACTGCCCTCATCAACCCTCTCTGTTACCTCATCAAAAAAAACTCTATCAAGTTAGTTAAACATGATTTGCCTTTAACTAATCCGTGCTGGCCCTCCTTAATTAATCCACACTTGTCCAAGTGACTGTTAATTTTGTCCCAGATTCTTGTTTCTAAATGCTTCCCCACCACTGAGATTAAACTGACTGGCCTGTAGTTGCCAGGTTTATCCTTTCGTCCTTTTTTGAACAAGGGTGTAATGTTTGCTATTCTCCAGTCCTCTGGCACCACTCCCGTATCTAAGGATGATTGAAAGATTACGGCCAGCACCTCTGCACTTTCCACCCTTACTTCCCTCAGCAACCTAGGATGCATCCCATCCAGACTGGATGACTTATCTACTTTAAGTACCTTTCTTGTACCACCTCTATCAATTTTTTAGCCCATCCTCCTCTTCTTTTACCTCCTCTTTTACTGTGACTTTGGCAGCATCTTCTTCCTTCGTAAAGATAGATGCAAAGAATCATTTAATACCTCAGCCATGCCCTCTGCCTCCACCATACATCTCCTTTTTGGTCCCTAATTGGTCCTACCCCTCCTCTTACTACCTGTTTAAATGCCTATAGAAGAATTTTGGATTCCCTTTTATGTTAGCTGCTAGTCCATTCTTATACTCTCTCTTTGTCCCTCTTATTTCCTTTTTCACTTCCCCTCTGAACTTTCTATATTCTGCCTGGTTCTCATTTGCATTACCAGCCTGACATCTGTCATACGCCCTTTCTTCCTGATTCGTCTTACATCTCTTTCATCATCCAGGGAGCTCCGGCTTTAGTTGCCCTACTTTTCCCCCTCATGGGAATGTACCTAGTCTGTACTTGAACCATCTCCTCTTTAAAGGCCGTCCATTGTTCAATTACTGTTTTGCCTGCCAATCTTTGTTTCCAATTTACCCGGGCCAGAACCGTTTTCATCCCATTGAAATTGGCCCTCCTCCAATTGAGCATTTTTACTGTAGATTGCTCATTGTCCTTTTCTATAGCTAACTTAAACCTTATACTATGATAGCTGTTCCCTAAATGTTCCTCCATGACACTTGCTTCACTTGGCCCACTCTTTCCCCAGAACCAGATCCAGCAATGCCTCCTTCCTCATTGGGCCTGAAACATACTGATCTAGAAAGTTCTCCTGAACACACTTCAGAAATTCCTCCCCCTCTTTATCCTTTACACTGTTACTATCCCAGTCTATATTAGGATAGTTGAAGTCCCCCCATTATCACTACTCTATGGCTCTTGCACCTCTCTGTAATTTCACTGCAAATTTGCTCCTCTATATCCTTCCCACCAGTTGGTTGCCTATAGAATATACCCAGTAGTGTAATGGCACCTCTATTGTTTCTTTACTCTAACCAAATATATTCTGCCCCGACCCCTCCAGGATATCCTCTCTCTCTCTCTCTCTCTCTCTCCCCAGCACTGCAATATTCTTCTTAGTCAATACTGCCAACCTCATTTCTTTCCTTCCCTATCTTTCCTGAACACCGTGTATCCAGGAATATTTAGTACCGAATCCTGCCCTTTTTGTGCCAGGTCTCCGTTATCACCATGACATCATATTCCCGTGGCAGGAAAGACAAACAGAATAGTATTAATAACTATGGAGAGATATGATATAGTAGCTATAACAGGCGTGGCTTAGGTTTGCACAGGACTGGGAACTTAGCATTCCTGGTTATAATATTTTCAGAAAAGATGGGGGTCGGGGGTCGGTTGCAGAATTAGTAATGGATTCTATCATAGTGCTGGAACATAATGCAAGACCTCTAGGACATCCTTAAGACAGAATCTATGTTAATACAGTTGAGAGATCAGAAAAAAGTACAATTTTTGGTGTACATTATCAACCACCAAACAGTGGAGATGAGCTAGAGATCCTAACCAATGTCTGAGTGACATTACCCTGCTCTAGACAGGTTAGAGGAAGTATTCATTGTTTGAGAACTCCTTCATGTGACTTTAGCTACTCCAGTAACACTGAAGTGAATGCACTTTTCCCTATTGATGTCGTCACTGGAGTAGACCTTGGTGTGACATAAAAGTGAGTTGCTATGAACATGTCTGCTTACAACCAACAGTTTCAAAGTGTGGATCAAGGTAGCAGATTTACCAATTAGGTGCACAGGTTTAGAATTATAGGGTAATTAAGGAGAATATGCTTCAAATGAACCAAATAATGGCTTTCACAACTTTTAGCCAACAGTAAAAAGCCACACTTTTTTAAAAAAATGCAATTTCCCCCAAGATAGACTTGCAAAAGATATACAAACACGGCCTTCAACAGGTGTGGAAATGAACAATAATACATTCCAAGGCTGAAATCAGTGTTTACTACTATACTATTTTCACTATAGCAGCTAATGTAATTAATATACAACGTGCTGCATTGTATATAAAATCCATTAGCGTTATAAAATTGAAACAAGCTTAATTTTGCATATTGCTTTGATGGGTATGAAAGCTTTTTGATCATCAAACATAAATTTCAGCATCTCAGCGGTAGCCTTACTCACTCACCCAACCGATCTGATTACTTTTTTCAACTTCAATTTCCTTCAGAATCCTAACGACCAATGATCACGAAACATGTCAATCACAATAAACAGGGTTAAGTTTGCCACATACTATTTGCTTAGTGACATATGAAAGCAGAGAGATATAACTAGCTGTTGACAAAATTAAACAAGAAAAGTATGGGTGTGAAAATGAAATTCAACAAGACATGAGAAGTATAAATAGAAGTAGGAAATAAATACTTCGTTTGGGGGGGGGGGTTCCTCTGCTACGGCTTCTTTGACAGCTCCTCCCAAACCCACGACCATCACCACCTAAAAGGACAAGGGCACAGGTGCATGGGAACACCTTCACCTCCAAGTTCCCCACCATCCCGACTCGCCATTCCTTCATGGTTGCTGGGTCAAAATCCTAGAACTCCCTACTGAACAGCACTTTAGGAGCACCTTCACCCCACAGACTGCAGCGGTTCAAGAAGGAGGCCCACCACCACATTCTACAGGGCAACCAGAGATGGGTAATAAATGGGAGAGGTGGAGGGGAGCAGAGAACAGGGGAAGAGAGGGAGAGGGGGGAGGAAAGTGTGTACGCAAAAGAAAGTAGGGTAAAATTGATCAGCAGACCTTAAGGGTCACCAATGGACATAAACTACAAGCACAATCTGCACGTGCTCTTTTTGGTGAAATGAAGGGGAACAGATGAGAAATAGTTAAGGAAATATTCTCTTCTACGGAGCCATACATTTCACTGGGATGGATTTACTTCCCAACACCAGCATTAATTGAACTAGCCTGTTTTCAGACCAATTCCAAGCCGCTTTATTTTTCTTTCAGCAATTGCCAAATTTGTATGGGGGTTAGCAAAACAACTTAGGCCAACCCCAATAACCTCCCCCATCCTTTGCCTCAAGTCGTTCCTAGAATATGCATTCCCTATAAAATGTGAACATTTCTATAGCTAGTAACAAAAACATCTGGTACACATCCAAAAGATAGTTAACTACTTACGCCTAGGTATTTTTCTCCTTCAAATTTTAACTCCCAAGATATTCAGAAACATGCAAACTCTTTATTTCTAAAATCATTTTTAAGAGGGTACAGCAAGATCCCCTTACATTCATTCTACATGAGCAGAAACATTTAACACAAGTGGCATTTTGCCAACCAGTCACTACTCAGATGAAGCTCCAGTGTGAACAAAAGAATGCAATCTACAGGTGTGAATAGATTTCATAATGAACACACAGGTGGGAGTAAGAGAGTTATTATAATCCCTGGTGCAGATTTAATTACCATACATAAATGGTCCTGCAGGATTTATAGTGTGTACCTCTAGCTAGAACTTAAATGTGATCCATACCTGCTGCACTTCTGTTCAGGTACATGTTCCAAATACAATGATGGTTAATAAATCTCTGAGGACATTCTTGCAGTCTAGAGAGCATTATAATGACAGCATCCATAATGGGGACCCATTGGCAGAGAACACTGCTTAGACAGCAGGACCTAATGAATCAGTTATTTGGAGAAAGTAGGTTATGCACTACTTCACCTAGTTGGCGGCAGGCCAACAGATAGAGTTAAGCCAAACTCTTAAAAAGAGCGAAGTGTGCATCCAATACAAAGCAGGGTTGGGCTTATTAAGTGAGGGTTTTTGTTCCAAGTCTCCTAGTTATTGGCAGGCAGGTTAGAGCCACGATTGAGAAGGATGATCCCTTGTGTTTGGGGGATAGGGGAGAATGGTATTTACCTCAGAGGTCGAAAACAACTGACTCACTTTGGGGCTGCCCTTCTAAGACAAGGGAATTGGATCCTGTTTGAGGCACTGGTACCCTTGCTGTTTCAAAGTGCAATTGTGATTTCTATCCACAAGAAGGGTGCTGGTATATTGCAAGCTACTCTACATAGGTCTTTCTACTATGCTGAAGGCTGATATCAATCATAAAATCTGATGAGAATGCTCTGCAACTTGAAACATCGGCTACTGAAAGGCATTACCTGGAGATCAAATATTTGAACAAGCTCATATATCCAGTAGTCTGTGGAGTCATGGGTTCAAGTCCCATTCCACGACTTTGGTTTACAATATGGGTTGACACTTTGGTGCAATACAAAAGGAGTGCTGCATTGTCTGCGGTAGCGTATTTTTGGATGACACATTAAACTATGGCTCTGTCTACCTATTCAGGTGGACATAAAAGATCCCAATGCTCTCTGAAGAAGACCAGGGAGTTCTCCTGCTGTCCTGGCCAACATCATGCCACTTGCGAAGAGTTCCTGATACCCGCCGTCTGCTGAACTAGATGTATGTTTTTTTCCCAACTAGTTGTAAAAAAATATTCACATTTTATAGGGTATATTTCTCTTCAGTGAACTGAATATGCTACGGGTGGCATTCAGCAAGGGATGGGGAAAATTAACAGCATTAGCCTGTGTTGTTTTGCGAAACCCCTCACCTTAGTTAGTCATTAGCCAATTAACAAATACAGGATCAAACTTCTCAAGTGCCTGATGACCAGCCTCATGGGTGGGGGTGGGGGTGAGGGTGAGGGGGCAAAAAGGAAGATGGGTTTCATGTTAGGAAATTACAAAAAATTTGATCCTTTGTGGCAGACTTAGTGATTAGATAGTGAGCTATGCAGCCCCGCAGTATTCCAGGGCATTGTTAATGACGGACCAGCTAGACTGGCTTATTGATTTTATCTGGGAGGGCAGATCTGTCACTTGAGGCTGGGATCCTTCAGTCTCGGCCCTTGCAAAGAAGTGCCCTGAAGGATAGGATGGTCAAGTAGTGGGAAGCTTATTGGTGCTCTGCGCTAGTAAACTACAAGATTTTAACCAGTTAAACTCTAGCAATACCACTATGCACAGTTCGGGACTCTTAAACCCATATCCACGTGTCTATCTAAATCTGTGTTTACACCACAACTTCAGCCACACTTGAAAGCCATCTTTGCTTCACAGTGATGTGAATGTTGTATAAATCCAGCGTCAGGGCTCCAAGTTTCACAACCCTTGGATTCAATACCACACTGAATTGCATTCCATTGCAGTGTTAAACAGGGTTTAAAAATTGCTGAGGTGTCCCTCAGACCTGCTGGACACGTTTCATACATATTGGGAGTTAATTTAAATGTTTAGACACACAAACTCCTGAATTTTAATTTGTGGAAGACAAACTCTGCACACATGCATGGAGTTCTCTCTTGGGCAGGAGAACTGTGGTTCCAGCCAGTGTTGATAATTGGAATTCCAACCAGGCAGCATAAATGGCATAGTGCCTGGCAAGAACCCATGCTGCAGCACAGGTTCTCTGGGTTTAGCTAAGGAATGTGTCCCTGTGGAGACAGCATTTGACTATCAAGCTCCACTTGTGTAGACCAGGGGTCATGCATTTAAGCTACGTAAAGGTAGGGCTAGGTTAGATGTCAACAGTTCTTCTTTTCCAGAGGACAGTAGGCCTATGGAAAAGAGATATATGGGATACTTAGCAGGATGGAGACCTGAAATAATACTTTGCTATGCCAAGATTGCAGGACAAGAGCATCCAGGTTTAGGCATCCCCTGACATTCTCCCCATCAGCCAGTTCAAAGTACCGAATGCACTATTAGTGAATTTGCCGACTTTGGGAAAATTTGTTCATTAAAAATTCTATAAACAAAATTACCTTATAAAAGGCTTAAAGGTCATTGTCCATGCAATTTCCAATTTTTCCTATAATAAAACAATTAAGCCAAAAGAACTCAGAACTTTTTCTGAATTTTCCAACAAAATGAGGGAGTGGCTTGCCACGATTGATATGGAGAGCAGCTAATCAGGAGGAATTAAGAATCATCCTCCAGCTGGATTTAAATTATTTGGAAAAATAAACTGAAATCCTGGAGAATTCAATCTCCAGTTTGCTTCAAAATCTTTTCAACGAAGCAAAAAAACTCTCAAATCCTCACAGGGCAAGGGCTGTGGCATCTTCCACATCACTCAGGAAACCCTACTGCTGCATACTGGGACATTCTGCATGAAAGGCAACCACACAGAGAAAAATGCGGCTTATGAAAGACAAACAACTTGTGCCACTGCTACAACATTCTTATACTCCTGCTTTAGTTATGCAACCAATACTACTCCTTTCATTTCCATAAACCAGCACGACCTGCTTGTGTCTTCCACATAAAGCCTGCAAATGTTATGTATTGTATTAAAATATAATCCACATGACCAACCAGCCTGTCCTTGTGCTTCATTATGTGATGAAAGCCCAAACACAAGTTGATTTTTGGGGGGTAGGGTGGAGGTAGATAGTGTTAGTTAAGAAGCATGAATCATGCTTTTGCTCCCATTACTTTTGTGCTGTTCTACCAGTAAAAAGGCAATCCAGTAATATACAAGTTCACTATTGTAACTGAACAGCACCAGCACAATATGTGAATTACTGGTAAAAATCACACTCTTTAAAACTACTAGGTAGTACAACATAGCACAGCCAGATACAACTAATAAAAATAGATGTCTAATGAAATTAACCCTGGTGCATGCTGGAGAGATTTCATTTGGGTATCAATAGGTAATCACAGATTTCCCATAGGCCAGAGGTGTCCAAACTACAGCTCATATTTTGCCCACGAGTACTGGCTGTATGGTCAGAGAAGCAATGTTACTGTACACCCAACCTTCCCTGCTGCTTGTTCACTTTCTGTATTGGGCTTCATATATTTTTATGCCACTGGTTTTGCCCATTTGATTTTGGTGGGACTGCTGGTTTGCGAGGGTCTGCCCTCATTGGTGAATTCCATCTTGCATATATCACGAGATTGCAGGATTTTATTTTGCTGTTGGCCACCCATGGCCAGAAGTGCCCAACTCTGCTCACGACTGGCCAAGTACGCATAAGAGTGGAGGAGAGGTTTCACAGGATTGAGTGGAGAAATAACAGCAGCAAGATCACATCCTGTCATTTTTAATGCATCACACTTTAAAAGTATTTGGGTACTAACGTGTCAGAGCTGGGTATTTAAAACTCAGTGACAAATTATTCACGTGTTTTGGGGCTGTATTTAATTTTGAACTTGATTACGAATGATCAGGTTTGTGTTTGTTTGTTCTTGGCTAGAGCGGTGTCTCTCTTTCCCCCTCCTCCCTCTCTGTTATTTTTGGTAGGAAAGGTATTGCCTTACTTTGGCTAAATAGACTGCTGCGGTTGTGGAGGAAGGGGGGGGGGGGGGGGGGGGGGAGGGAGGGGCGGTGGCAAAGAGAGTGCTTTTATATTTCATTACAGTTTATGAAAAGGTTTCCATTTTTAAAAAGAACACTTCATGTGTATGTAATTTAGTGACCCACTAAAACAAAGATTGGGCACTCTTGCCATAACCTAATAATGTTTCAAGAACCCTGAGAATTTATATTGGTCAGCATGCAGGGAAAAGGCTACTATTAAAACAAAGTGTCTAAATCACTCAATGCTGCATTTAGTTAACAGGATTCAAAACTACAGATATGTGAAGCATTTCTATATGATGTTTGATCGGTGTCAAACCATGCAACTTAATATAATTAATTACCAATAGACCTGCAATATTTCTTGAGGTCATTCCTTTGACTCATTGATTCACCACATTTCTCATTGACCAGGATAGAATATACACAAACACTCAGGCACACACAAAAATTCACTTTAAAAACATAGAATTTCTAAATCAGCCAAATCCACAATCCCAGTAGGGAGCTAGAGTCAGGAAGTGTGGGTCAGAGAATAGGGGCAGTGAAGCTGTAGCCCAATTTTGACCCTAACTGCTTTTGAATGCAGCTTTCCCAAAGCACTGTGGAACGATCTCTCATATTTTAACATATGCATATTGCAATACTGTTACTGTTCCTATGTAATGCCTTACATAGGTGAACTCAGACCAGAAATCCAACTTGCTGGAATTCACTGCATCAGTATTGTTCATTTGAAGAGTCAAACTGAAGCGAACTTCAAATTAAACTAAAAAGAGAACATACTCTGAAGCTCATAAAATGGACAGGTTCCTGCATATTTTGTATCCCTGCCCAAGAGATTAGTTTGCAGCCATGAAAAGTTATCAACAACTGGTTATGAATGGGTAGATTAACTGAGTTGAAGGGAAAGTGAAATGTAAGAATACTTCTGTTCAAAATACTCCCCCCTTTTAAAAGATTAATTTTCTAACTTTTTTAAAAAAGCAATCAGATAAGTATTATTTCTGCTAAAACTTCTAAATTATGCTCAATCACAACTAACTTTTTTTTGAAGTACTAATGAAGTATTGTATTAACAAAATATTGTACTTTTATGCAAGATAAGACAAAATGCACTATAAATACAGCCATAGCCTTGTAACTTTTGGACTAACAAATCTGTAGTTTTTAAAAAATGTCTATCTATTATTGAACATCTGTAAAAAGGGTGGCACTACACGATTGCATCATAGCACTTTTGTTCACCAAGTTGCTAGTTCTCCCTACAATTTTTTATTCTCAGCTAACTGTCTGTACAGCTGGCAAGCGAAGGCAAAGTACTTCGCCGAATGCTGTCAACAGGAACAGGAGTAGGCCATTCAGCCCCGTGCCTGCTCCAGCCTTTCAATTAGATCATGGCTGATTTGTACGTTAACACCATTTACCCACCTTTGCTCCATAACCTTTGATACTCTTACCCAACAAAATCTATCTATCTCAGTCTTGAAAGCTCCAATTGTCTAGGCATCCACAGCCTTTTGCGGGAAAGACAGTTCCAGATTTCTACTACTCTGTGTGAAGAAATGTTTCCTGCTTTTGTTCCTGAATGGCCGATCTCTAATTTTAAGATTTGATTCCCTCACCAGAGGAAATAGTTTATCTCTACCCAATTCTACCCAATCAAATCTTTTTAACATTTTAAACACCTCGATCAGATCACCTCTCAATCTTCTATACTCAAGGGAATGCAAACTGTCCTCCTAATTTTACCCTCTAAGTCCCGGTATCATTGAGATTAGCTCAAAAACCTGGATTCATGAATTAGAAATGATGCGTGGTACAGGTGATGAAGGCAACCCAAGGAGAGAGAAGGCATTAACGTTTATAAATTTAAAGTCTTTCATTTTTTGATATCTGCAAACCCCTAATGCAGATTTATAAAGGAACCAGTGTTAATCAGGGAAACTGAATTTTTAGTCACAGAATTACTGAAATGACAAACAAATTGTTTTAATTTTGCTATTAGAACTTTACTCTCATACTTGGAAAAAAAAATTATGTTTGGAAAACTTGGATCATAATAGAAAGACATTCAAAACCACTTTGATCCAACAGATAATTTTTTTTTTGGTGGGACCTCCCTTGTACTTCTTGAAAAACAAACCGAAGTTATGTATAGATTCGAGACCATAGGCTTATGATTAGGTTTGTCAAAACTGTGCTGTCATTGTGTTAAGGAAATTTTTATATGTAGTTTGTGTTTTCATCCACCTACCTAGAAATTTACATTTCTTGAAACTAAACATCAACTTAATTTGGAACAGAATGGCATAAGATAGGATGTATGAAGCTGATGAATAACAATTTAAGCCCATCACATAACATAGCAGCTGGTCTCTGCTTTAAAAAAAGTATTCAAAAGCCCAATTTCAAAGATTTATGAATGCAAAATCTCTACTGTAATGGAGAGTGCGAACTGGAAAAGAGCAACTTGTTTTCAGTTTTTGCATTCCTTGAGTTAGTTCATTTAAATTTTCTAATTAACTAGATGGTACACAAAATGTCTGCTCCCAACACCGACAAGGAGGAACTGAAATACACTAGTATGTTTACATATATACTCCATCAATTACAGCAGGAGCTATCACAATTCAGAATAAGCTTCCCTTTTAACAGAGACGGAAATATAAATTAGGCATGGCAGCATTTAAAGATCTAAATTTTAGACTTCAGTAATTTATGACCAAACTTGGAAAATATACACGTAAACTTTTTTTCAAATATTAACATGTCAATTTCTATATTTCCTTTTTAAATCAAGCACAAACTGTGCTAGTTAATATAGCTAACTGGAGCGAGAGCATTGGGTTATACTTGTGAATAGATTAATATCTTTCTGCCCATAGAGCTTTATAGCAAACTTCAAACAGGATAAGTAACAAATCACCAACATCACTACGTTATGCAACTTGAAGCAAAACAATTCACTGTTTTAGAACTAAGCTAGATCAGATGAGAGTTATAGGATTTTAATTCTTTCTCGAGATGTGGGCATCACTGTCAAGGCTGGCATTTATTGCCCATCCCGAAGTTGCCCTGAGAAGGTGGTGGCCTTCTTGGACTGCTATTCTTTGCAGTAATTTAATACAACTGAGTGGTTTGATAGGCCGCTTCAGAGGGCATTCAACCATGTTGGTGTGGGACTGGAGTCACATATAGGCCAGACCAGGTAAGAATGGCAGGTTTCCTTCCCTAAAAGACATGAGTTGAACCAGTTGATTTTTTTTTTTTTTTTTTAAGAGCAATCTAACAGCTTCATGGTCACTTTTACCGATACCAGTTTTTTCTTAAAAACTGAATTCAAATTCTTAAACTGTCATGGTGGAATTTGAACTCAACGTCTCAGTGAGTAGTCCAGTGACATAACCACTACACTGCCATATCTGTAAAAGGAGTTATTCTTTTAGCACCAAAATCAAAACAGAATACATGAAATGTTTCTCAATTCTGAGTACACCAAATTCATTTTCGATCAATCACAATTAGAATTTACAGAAAGGTTCTCCTATTAGGACTGAGTTAGCTAATCTCAGCTGGGGTGACAGTAGAGACAGTATAATTGTCATCAGCTGGGAAGGGTGGGCGGGGGGTATGAACCAGTGCTCCCTCTCATGATTGTTATGAGCACTCCCAGCAGATGTCACTCGATGTGTGCACATCTGGTGAAGACAGTATTGGATTTCGTTGTGATGTATCCCATGATAAAATAGGCTGCTAACATTTATTATCTAGTCCTAACTGTGGAATTAATTTGGAGCGCTCCTGACCTCTGACTGAGCTCTACACGAGCCAACTGACCAAGTTACACCGCTCACACACCTGTAATTCTGGTTTGGACTGAAACTTGGGAGTACCACTGTGCATACATGAGGTACAAGTCACACATGTGCCTGTCCTTGAAATTTCAGAGGAGGCAGAACTACTAGTGTAGCTTGGCCTGTAGCATTTTGCTTCCTTGACAGTGGAATCTATTAACCTGGGTCAAACCTGCACCAGTAGAATAAAAAGCACGACGTCACATGCAAGACATTCTGGGGCAATGTACCAGCACCAGGTGATACAAGTCCTACCAGTTTTCTATACATATACACAGATACAAAAATCCTAAATCTTGGGGTTTTACTCATTTTTCTTGTGCTCAGCACCAGAAGACCACTCTTATAAATGAACTCTCACCCTCCACAACTTGCATTTAACGCAAGAATCATCCCAAGGTGCCTTATGCACTGAAATAGATAGGGAAAAGGGCACCTAGCCAGATTGTGCCTTTACATGCTCAATATTTTACAATGCAGCAAGCCCAGGGATAGAACAGAAACCCTGGACACTGTATTTAACATAATATGTTACAAGCCTTTAAGACATTCTCAGGTTCTGAAAAAGGTACAGTAAGACTGAAGTTTAGGGTATAAACTATGAGCAGAATACCATGGAACAGGTTTATTGAAAACAGATTAGGAGTAGCAACGGCAATACAGTAGTTTTACAGAACTTGTAACTCACTCTGCCTCCTCAGGTACAAAATAAAAGATGCTTGGCTAACTATACCGATACTAAAGCTGGATTTGCATTCATAACATAACTTACACATGGGTTTGGTTAGATCCAGAGAGTCTCCAACTCCTAAATCAATAGCCTCAGAAGAACTAGTCAACTAAAGCACATTCCATAGTATCCTTTGAAGCTCAATCAGGAGTAAAGGAAATCAAAAACATATCTGTTACAAATATAGCTGCCATACAAATAGTTAAAGGCATAGTGCATGCCTGCAGTATCCACCTAATAAATGGTGGAGATTAACCCATTTGTCACTGAGCTACATAACTGACCATTTACCCGAGAAAGGAAGCCATTGTACCAACTAGTTTGCAATTCAAGAACAACTACTCTTAAGTTTGCAAACAGAATGTATTGGCATGGGAAGAATGTCCTATCTATTCAACTGAATACATCTGCAGTAGCCTGTATATTATTTCAAGCTAAATACACATTGTGGCAGTAACCAAAATTCAAATTGACTACCAGTTTCCTATACATGGATATGAAAATATATTAGCTTATGATTTGAATTGAAACTGAAACTCCCTATTTGCCACGTCAGGTCACAATTGAGCTAACAATGCAATATAAGGCTCCCATCTCAGGGTATTCAATCTTGCTGGCACAATTAAGAGTAGTACTAGGTGCTAGGTCTACACTAACTTTTAGTTCAACATTTACTATTTGAGAAACACAAATCTGACAATAAAAAGATCAAATATAATGGAACATAAAGTTTAAATCTGTGCTGCTCTATCATTGTCCAACACTGTTGTCACTAGGCTTATTTAGCATAATGGTATCAATGTGCTTTTGGGAAAAATTGCAGTTAAGCCACTGTGTTTTAATATTGTGCCAATATCCTTCTGTGATAATCCTAATTTTTCACTTAAAATGATTGTAAAAAGTAGCAGACCACTAACCACCAGTACTTCACCTTGGTATTAGCTCAACATGCTCTCTCCAGACAACCTAAATTTGGATGGACAAAAATCTATAATCTAAATTGTACCACTGGATATTTTCCACATTTTAAGTGGAAATAGTATAATGTTTCTTACACCCACCATTACACGAAATCCTATTGAACACCTTCAATATGACTGTTGCGAAACACACATCGTTACGCTTTCCTAAAATTCTAGTGCAAATAAAACTAATGAAAGCCAGGACAAATCTAAATAGTTTTCTTTCGCACATGCAATTTTCCAATCTTTCAGCGGAGTGGGCAGGACTTATAGCAACCAAGTGTATTTTACAGCAAACAAAGTCTATTGACAGAGTCAATTTAGAAAGAGTCTCTACGAACTGCAGTAAGCAGAACTCATGACCGAAACTTCAGCAACTTCTCCCGATAAAAGCCAGAATAAATACCTGCACCATTTTCTCACACAAACAAATTGAGCAAGCTCAATTTAGTCTTCATTAAACCTCCACGGACATGCACATTCAGCAGGGATCTTTAAATCGGGGATAACCCAAGCTGATTGCAGTTGCTGGAGGCCAATCATTTCAGCCCCAGGACATTGCTGCAGGAGTTCCTCAGGGCAGTGTACCAGGTCCAACCATCTTCAGCTGCTTCATCAATGACCTTCCCTCCATCATAAGGTCAGAAATGGGGATGCTCGCTGATGATTGCACAGTGTTCAGTTCCATTCGCAACCCCTCAAATAATGAGTCCGTGCCTGCATGCAGCAAGACCTAGACAACATCCAGGCTTGGGCTGATAAGTGGCAAGTAACATTCACACCAGACAAGTGCCAGGCAATGACCATCTCCAACAAGAGCATCTAACCACCTCCCCTTGACAATCAACGGCATTACCATCGCTGAATCCCCCACCATCAACATCCTGGGGGTCACCATTGACCAGAAACTTAACTGGACCAGCCACATAAATACTGTGGCTACAAGAGGTGGTCAGAGGCTGGGTATTCTGCAACGAGTGACTCACCTTCTGACTCCCCAAAGCCTTTCCACCATCTACAAGGCACAAGTCAGGAGTGTGATGGAATACTTTCCACTTGCCTGGAGGAGTGCAGCTCCAACAACACTCAAGAAGCTCGACACCATCCAGGACAAAGCAGCCCGCTTGGCTTGATTGGCACCCCATCCACCACCCTAAATATTCACTCCCTTCACCACTGGCGCACTGTGGCTGCAGCGTGTACCATCCACAGGATGCACTGTAGCAACTCACCAAGGCTTCTTCGACAGCACTTCCCAAACCCGCGACCTCTACCACCTACAAGGACAGGGGCAGCAGGCACATGGGAACAATACCACCTGCACGTTCCCCTCCAAGTCACACACCATCCCGACTTGGAAATATATCACCATTCCTTCATTGTCGCTGGGTCAAAATCCTGGAACTCCCTTCCTAAGAGCACTGTGGGAGAACCTTCACCACACGGACTGCAGGAGTTCAAGACGGCGGCTGACCACCACCTTCTCAAGGGCAATTAGGGATGGACAATAAATGCTGGCCTTGCCAGCGATACCCATATCCCATGAACGAATAAATAAAATATTTTCTCTCCCTACCCAGGGGAGGGCACCAAGGCTGAGAACAACTCATTCAGCACAGACAAGAATTGAGTCTCAGACCTTCTTGGCCTGTACAGCTCAGCACAGGATAGTGTAGATATCAAAGAATGAACTTGCATTTATGTAGTGCCTTTCATGACTTCAGGACATCCCAAAGTGCTTTACAACCAATGAAGTACTTTCGACATGTAGTTGCTGTTGTAATGTAGGAAACGCGGCAGCCATATTGCATACAGCAAGCTCCCACAAACAGCAATGAGATAATGATCAAATAATCTGTTTTAGTGATCTTGGTTGAGGAATAAATACTGACCAGGAGAATTCCCCTGCTATTCTTTGAATAGAGGCACAGGATCTTTTGCATCCACCTGAGACTGCAGGTAGGAACTCGGTTTCATGTCTCACCCAAAAGACGGCACCTCTGACAGTGCAGCACTCCCTCAGTACTGCAGTACCAGCCACAGGTAAAATACTTTTAAATCAGTCTTCATTCCACAAACCACTGACATTTATCCTGCATACTTGGGAAGTGAATACATTTGTGGAAAAACAGGTTTTTTAACTTCACTAAACCTGAGGCAGGTGATTTACTTAACAGAAGTCTCTGCAGTTCTGCTACATTCTTTTAAACAAGAATCATCGTTAGTTGCATGCTATGCAACAATATTTTCTTTATACTCTTTTGCTTGAAAAGGGAGTCTGGAATTCACTGCTGAAATTTATCTTATTAATTCACACAATTGAAACTGTAACATTGAATCTCTGCAACTACCTGATTGGACACTTCTGATCACCTTGGCACCTTTTAAAACTATTTGAAAGGTTACCTGGAGAAAGTCTCGTTTACACTACTCATACACGAGTCCTCAGAATAGATCAATTTATTTTGATAAACTACACCTTGTGCAGTAATTATCTCTGGAGGTCGTTGTGATTTTAGTTGCCCAACTGATTAATGAAATTTCCATACAAGAAGATTCTGAATATGGAAACTGGAAAGTTCAAAATGCACAAACTCAAGGTTTCTTGCCGTGCATTCATAACGCTACATTACGCTACCCCATCCTGCATCCAGATTTCTCTATTTACCATTGAATGTAACTTACCAAATTTTATTCTGTACTAGTTTCACACACTGGACTTAAGGTAGTGACACGATCTGAATCATAATTATTCTTACAGTTATAGCTATACACTTTGTAAACCCGCCTTATTAACTGATGTACATTATACAAAATGTAACTAAGTCGCAAGTCTGTTTTGTCCTATTCTTTCAGAATGCTTTTTCTCAGGCACAAACACACCTATGATTTTACTGTGGAAAAACGTCAACTGGTTGATAGATCAAAGCTGAGGATAGAGATGTAGCTGTGAAAGTGAGTTCAAAGCTGTTTGGTACAAAGCAATATATAAGTGTGTGTAAATGCTTTATAACCCACATATCCCAGGTCTTTATTTACATCATTCCATAAAAACTAATGTATAAATTTACACTAGTATTGAAAAAAATTACCAGTCCCGCCCCCTTAATTTTACAACCAAATTTAACTGCTCAAGACTCTGAAATGTCAAGCTGCCTCATTTTATATAATCTCAAGCTAGTTATTTGCAACAAAAAAGTTGCTAATTTAAATGACATTTTGCCAAGATCATGTGTTATCATTCAGTCTTAATAGCTATCGGGTTTCTTGAGCCATCTATAATGACCCCAGCAAAGCACTGCAATGTGAAAGAGACTTCCCCTGTTCATTCCAATGAGGGTCCCTTAATCCCACTTAACATACTGAATTCCAATATCACCAGTCCTGAAATTAGGCAATTAACTCTTCCTGAACTATTACCATTCTCTTTAAAAAGATTGACATGGTCATGTCTGAATTACAACCAATTCATTCTCTACACACAACTGACTGGAAAAATAAAGTGCCTTGAGAGGCTATTTTCAGCCAGAGACCAACTTTTCCAATGCAGGCACAACTCAAATAGGCACAGAAAAAAAAATCAAGGCAAGAGATTTGTGTTTTAAAAAGTCAGCCAAAGTCACAAGAGGCTTTAATAGTTATTCAGAGGCTCAGGACCTACAAAGAAAATTCAAAATAATTTACAGCTGCAGCTGTAACAGAAAGTCTCCATGACTTTAGACCGGACCACACAGGCTTGTGCCAAGCGATGTGCAATTTTACATTAGGAAGTAGTTTAAATTTCTTTTCCCCCCCACAAATTTAGAACTAGAAATGTCCAATTTTTTCCTGTGCTGTCCATGGTGTAAAAGCATAGAGCGGTGCTCTGGTACTTGGAGCAATCATGGACAAATCAACTCTGTGTATATAAAATGAAAGCTTCCTTCAGAAGAATTTTCCTTTTTCACTCCTTTCCCCCCCACCACCCCAAAGCAAGTGCTCAGACTTTATAAAATTAGTTGATATTGGAATAACTTCAATCTTATCCGGCTGTTTGGATATTTCTCACATTTATAACAATTCAATCTAAAAAAAAATTAATTGAGATGTTAAATTTTTGTTTAAATTTAGAGATGGAACTTATAAGTTGTCGTTATTATAACTGCAACATTAAGTATCCATTTCATACTGCAGTCTGGAAAGTTTCAGCAGTTCTGATACTGGTCAGTTTTCCGGGTAATCTCTATAATCCTGCATTCTGGTAGATGACAAATGTATACAGTGCTGTCCCACCCTCCAAATATCAAACCATTCTAATAAATGCCATATTTAGCCACCAAGATCACACGTCATCAGTCTCAACAGCTACCAAGTTTGTAGCCGCAGTGAGAGTACTGAACATGCAAGAGATTACACTAAGACTTAAACAAGCATGGTGGTTGGGTTTTTTTTTGAAAAAGCAATTCTCTGATTAATTTATACTGTGATTTTACCACTAGGCCAAATGTAATGATTCTGCCTAGGCACAGTCAATCTGGAAGAAACTCCCCATTCATTCCAAAGTGTCCATATGACAAAGTTGCGACAATTAACTTTGGTCAAGAAGTTATATGGGCTGAACAGGGACGGTCACTTGCACTGTCTGTACTTTTCATCTTGGTCTAGGATGTTTGGACTATCAATCGCAAAATAAAAAGGTCTCTATATGACCACACACCTAAAAATAGCCAAAACCATTTCACAAAAGTTCCTTTACACCACATTTTAAAAATGTTTTCCCTGACCCACCTTTTTTTACAACCACTTAACAAGACTGATCTCATCTTGCTTTAGATCACAACTGCATTCAATCCTGACAATGTGATCCTACATTTCCACTCTAAATGTCGAAATATATACACGGCACATTTACAAAAGCTGTATAAATACTGCATTTAAAAAATGTATTTAAATTGCATTCAGGAGTACACATGAAGACAAATGGTAACACTGAAGATCTTATAGGCTATGACATCTGAATACTGCAAGTTATACATTGCACTAAGCCTACAGCTTCGGGGGTCAATCACAACATGATTGCATGCCAAGAGGCAGCATGTGATAAGCATGCACAATAATCTCAAATTGGAAAGTCATATTCTGTCCCTGGCTTGGTGCATCCTTAAATGCTAAGGAAGCAGATTCATCATCACTTCAGTCTTCACTTTGGCAATGACAAAGGTAAGCAAAAAGCATTATTCGTATCAAGTAGCTTCTCACCTCAACTGGCCCATAAGGGGGAGTAGCCAATTAGTGGTGAAACACTCCACCCAAGAATTCTCTTATGTTACCATCTCACAGGCAGTTCAAGAGCAGCACTGGCCTAGGTCTACAAGCCGATACACTACCTGTTCCTTAACTAGAAAAATTAATGGAAGGGTGGTTGTTAAGTTAGAGGGATTTCTATTCTATTCATTTTCCACATTCTGGGAACTGATCATCGCAATTACGACACTGGTATAATTCAATGCATGAAATATGATGTATCTTAGTACATGAAACAATTCTTTAGGTGTTCTGCATGCAAAAAGGAGGTTCCAGCAGATATTACACCGCTACTATTTGTCCAATGTAACTAGACAAATCAGGACAGCAGTGGATCTAGAAATTAAGGTCTCAGCGCCTCAGTCCTGCCCAAATCAGCATTTTCAGTCAACGTTTGCTATCTCATTTGCTGAAAATATTTCATGTGGATACATTCACACAAATACCAGGTGAAAGGATCCCTTAACAGAAGCTTCCATTCTTCGGAGATGCCACAACGTAATTAGGATACCTATAGGAATAGCAACGGTGCTGCAGCCACTGTAATTCTCAACAAAATAAGCCACAATAGCCCCATCCAGCTGTGCTAGAGGTCACACTTGATATATTCTCTTGTACAGTTGCCCAGTCAAACCAAACAAAAAATATACATGCTGCTGCATTTGGTTTGGGTGTATTACCAAATTACATCAATTATAAGCGGAGCTACTGACACCCTACACACACAGCATATTCATTTCACACATGTCTAATGCCAACCAAAGAGACGACATACAGATGTATACTGGTAAAGCATAAAAAGTGACCTTGCGTAGCAAACAGGAAGCAGCAAAAACCTCAACTTTCAAAACCAGTGGTCATTTAAAGGGCAAGTGCGTAAATGCCATGTGTGAAAGTCAACCCAGTAAGATTACCTCATTGGGTCATGAAGTTGGATCCAAACAAATCTGACCTGTTTTGCTGCATTGCACCATATTGCTGGGCAAGACATTTAACCTTTTACCAAGGTAGGATTCTAAAATGATCATATATTTGCCAAAATGATCTGAGTTTTGACTGCAATGTCATTGAATTATATTACAAGTCACTTTACAATTGAAATTTACATTTCATTCCCAGTCCTTCAGCATAATAGGACTAGACAGATTTGGTTTTAATCACAATTTTATTGCATGCCAATTGTGATTTATCAAGTTTCACTATAGTAGGATAAAAGCGTCCTTGCAGTTTGAGAGACTGTCTCCAAACACGTGGATCACGTCTAGAACATGTCATTTAAAAAGTTAAATCAAAACAATTTATATAGCACCTTTAACTTAGAAAAACATCCCCTTTACAGAGGCATAATCAGACAAAACTGGATGCTGAGCCAAAGAATGAGATATAAGGAGGGGTGACTGAAAGCTTGGTCAAAGAGGTAGGTTTTGAGGAGCGTCTTAAAGGAGAGGGAGGTGATGAAGCAGAGGGGTTTAGGAAGAGAATTCCAGACATGAGGCTTAAAAACAAGTATTTATACTAAAATGTTTATAAATAATTAAACTGTTAGATTGCACAAAAGCTTAGAGAAAATATTTTTACTGAAAACAAGCCCAAAGAATTCTTCCCCCCCCTCCCCAAAACCAGTACCATGACTAATCCAAGGTGTGACTTCATGAATTGGATGTATGATGCAGTAAGGTCATTAGTCATGAAAAGACTATATCTGACTACTGCCATTTTCTGTTCTATTTTCAAACCATTGATAAACTGGATGGACATAGTATGAGCATCTAAATAATAAACAGAAGTACCATAATGCAACAACTGAGTCAAACTGCCAAATCCGTCACTGCAAACAAGCTGAATTATAGTCTACAAAAACAATTACACACTGCAACACACCTAAGTACAGTACTATCCATTATGCTTTTCTATATCCGGCAGATTGGTTCATGAACTAATGTCCAAAAGTGCAATAGGACAAGGAGAAACTAAAATCGCAATTATTGGGATTGTAGCAAACGCAGACCTGACAGAAACTATCAGAGAGAGGGCAAAGACATAAAAGATGCCCAAAGGTGAAATATAAGAGAGGGGGGAAAAAAACAAACTAGACACAAATTGCCACGGGTTGAGATGTACTGCATCCTTTGGTGCAGTTATATTACAGATTACAGCATCAAAACAGTATTTGTAGAGTGCACGCAGTAATCAGACCACAGTTACACTGCTGGCTGCACCTCATCATAATCAATTAATTTTAATGTTATCTAGAGTGGGTGGCAGCGCCTGTTCTCTCATAACATTAAGCAGACTCTATACTGGGCTCAAAAAGGTCCAGGTGGTCCATGCCCACCTGTGACTCGGCCAACGTTGTCTACCTCATATGTTGCAGGAAAGGATGCCCCGAAGCATGGTACATTGGCGCGACCATGCAGACACTGCGACAACGGATGAACGAACACCGCGCAACAATCGCCAGACAGGAGGGTTCCCTCCCAGTCGGGGAACACTTCAGCAGTCAAGGACATTCAGCCACCGATCTTCGGGTAAGCTTTCTCCAAGGCGGCCTTCGAGACACACGACAACGCAAAATCGAACAGAAATTGATAGCCAAGTTCCGCACCCATGAGGATAGCCTCAACCGGGATCTTGGGTTCATGTCACGCTACACGTAAGCCCACCAGCGAAAAAAAGTTATCTGTTTTTAACACAACGGGTCATTCTCTGTCTTTCTCTTCCTTTCGGATGTTTCTCTCCCTCTCTCTCTCTCTGTTTTGTGTTCTGGCCGTTTGTGTATTCGGTGGTCCTGTAGGTAACATTACTCTGTCTGAACACTTTGATTGCCTTGACAATGGGCAGTTGGAAAGATTATCTGTAATCACCAGGTATTGTTCTCTGAATATAAATGCGGTAACCTTCCATGGAATCCCACACTCGCTCACCTGACGAAGGAGAAAGCCTCCGAAAGCTTGTGATTTTCAAATAAAACAGTTGGACTATAACCTGGTGTTGTAAGATTCCTTACATTTGTCCACCCCAGTCCATCACCGGCATCTCCACATCATGGCTACTATCGACACCACAAACTGCCGGCTCACAGTGGAGAGGATATCCAAGAAGATCACGCATATAGACACAGACATCAAGTTTTTAACAGAGCTGCAAGAAAGCAGACAAGATCCCGAAAGAACGACAGATCACGAACCCACTCAAGTCGACATACAACTCAGATTACGCTGAGAGACTCTGCCGTCGTACCTCTCGCACACTCCGCAACCATCTCGTACACCAACTCTACAGCAGACGCCGCAACCTTGAAACCAAGATAGAGTCCATACGCTCAACCTGTACTCAGGACACAGCAGACCAGCGACGAGACACCACCAAACAGACGAGGCAACGGTACTACGCCGCCTACATGAAAACCAAGAGCAGGAAGCTTGAGAAACTCGGCATCACCACCAGCATCAACCAAGCCTCCCCCGCTACCACGGTTGCAACCACAGGGAAGTCTATCGTCAATTTATCTGACCACACCCTTCAACCAGACGAAATCAAAGTTCTCAGCCGAGGGCTCAATTTCTGCCCCACCACCAAAATGGACCCCATTGGTCTCGCGGCGGACACAGAGGAATTCATCAGGAGAATGAGACACCGGGAATTCTTCCACAAATCCCAAGATTTCAGCAGCGAACCCAATGAGACAATCAACGATCCGGAACAACAGACAGAGGGATCCGCGGTACAGCAACCGAAGAAGAAAGAGTCAAACTGGACTCCTCCGGAGGGTCGCTGCCCTAAGCTTGACATGTATGCTCAAGCTGTCAGGAAATGCGTCAATGCCACATTCATCAGCCGCACTCAGAAGACAGTCCAGAATGTCACCCGAGCACAACGCAACGCCATCGACGCTCTCAAGACCAACTGCAACATCGTCATCAAACCAGCGGACAAAGGAGGAGCCATCGTCATACAGAACAGAACAGACTATTGCAAAGAAGCATATCGACAACTGGACAACCAGGAACACTACAGACGGTTACCCGCAGATCCGACCAAGGAACACACCCACCAGCTCAACAAACTGATCAAGACCTTCGATCCAGACCTTCAAAGCATCCTACGCACTCTCATCCCACGTACTCCCCGCGTGGGAGACTTCTACTGCCTCCCAAAGATACACAAAGCCAACACACCCGGACATCCTATCGTATCAGGCAACGGAACCCTGTGTGAGAACCTCTCTGGATACGTCGAGGGCATCCTGAAACCCATCGTACAGGGAACCCCCAGCTTCTGTCGCGATACTACAGACTTCCTACAAAAACTCAACACCCACGGACCAGTTGAACCAGGAATACTTCTCACCACGATGGACGTCTCGGCACTCTACACCAGTATCCCCCACGATGACGGCATTGCTGCAACAGCCTCAGTACTCAACACCAACAACAGCCAATCTCCAGACGCCATCATACAACTCATCCGCTTCATCCTGGATCACAATGTCTTCACCTTCGACAACCAGTTCTTTACCCAAACACACGGAACAGCCATGGGGACCAAATTCGCACCCCAATACGCCAACATTTTCATGCACAAGTTCAAGCAGGACTTCTTCACTGCACAGGACCTCCAACCAACGCTATACACCAGATACATCGACGACATTTTCTTCCTATGGACCCATGGCGAAGAATCACTGAAGAGAATCACCGAAGAATCACGATAACATCAACAAGTTCCATCCCACCATCAAGCTCACCATGGACTACTCCTCAGAATCGGTTTCTTTCTTGGACACACGAGTCTCCATCAAAGACGGGCACCTCAGCACCTCACTCTACCGCAAGCCCACGGACAACCTCACGATGCTCCACTTTTCCAGCTTCCACCCTAACCACGTCAAAGAGGCCATCCCCTATGGACAGGCCCTGCGAATACACAGGATCTGCTCACACGAGGAGGAACGCGATGGACACCTACAGACGCTGAAAGACGCCTTCATAAGAACGGGATATGACGCTCGACTCGTCGATCGACAGTTCCGACGGGCCACAGCAAAAAAAAAAAATCGCATAGACCTCCTCAGAAGACTAACACGGGACGCAACCAACAGAGTAACCTTCGTCATCCAGTACTTCCCCGGAGCGGAGAAATTACGCCATGTTCTCCGCAGCCTTCAACATGTCATCGATGATGACGAACACCTCGCTAAGGCCATCCCCACACCTCCACTACTCGCCTTCAAACAGCCACCCAACCTCAAACAGACCATCGCTCGCAGCAAATTACCCAGCTTTCAGGAGAACAGTGTCCACGACACCACACAACCCTGCCACGGAAATCTCTGCAAGACATGCCAGATCAGCGACACAGACACCACCATCACACGAGAAGACACCACCCACCAGGTACATTGTTCATACTCCTGTGACTCGGCCAACGTTGTCTACCTCATACGTTGCAGGAAAGGATGCCCCGGAGCATGGTACATTGGCTAGACCATGCAGACACTGCGACAACGGATGAACGGACACTGCGCAACAATCGCCAGACAGGAGGGTTCCCTCCCAGTCGGGGAACACTTCAACAGTCAAGGACATTCAGCTACCGATCTTCGGAAGCTTGTGATTTTCAAATAAAACAGTTGGACTATAACCTGGTGTTGTAAGATTCCTTACACATGCCCACAAGGACATTGGCTTAAAAAGCACCGCACCGTTTCATTGTCAAATCCAAAGCCATTGTGGGCCATCAAACTTGGATTTGTTTAGGAAGAATTCTGCCTTCACACAAAGCAAGTCTATTGTTGATCAGCTGTTTAGAAGATTACACTGCCTGAACTCGTCTACACAAAAGGATGCCAATACGATCAGTGGAAATGAGCAGAATTAACCACAATGGTGTGAACTTCAATCAATGAGGAATAGCTGCTTCTGTTTTTAGTCCCAGACATGACAATGGGCAATGGAATGGCAGGCAGCTGGGTGGGCACAGGAGAAAGCATTCAGTTCAGTACTTCCTTAGTTTTTCTCTAATTAAGCATAACCAGTTGTGTGGTCATTCAGGTTTAAAATAAAGGATTGCAAGATGTGAAAGGCTACTACACTAACACTTTCTCTGAACTCGAAAGTAATTATTTACTACAGAGTACAAGGGTAATAAATCTTACTCTCTGTATCCTTTTGTTTTCTGTATCATAGCAATTATCCCTCATCAACCCTTTCACTCTCGATAACAATGCTTTCAAAATTACAAGACACTCTCTTGGGATTCTTCTCCTTCCCCAATCTTGTACTGCTTGCTCTCTAGAGGTTCAATTCATTGCAATACCAGTACAAATCTTATCTAAAAATGGGCAGCCTTTTCTCAATTCATTCTCCAACTTAAATGATCAGTCTCATAATAATTATAGCAGAACAAAAGTTAGTGCTTTACAAATATGCTACCAACTACTGCACAGCACTCTGAAGGTGGTTTTGCTAATTTTAGACTCCACTAATAGCAGTGTGTTTTTCTAAAAATAACAAAGACTGTTCTAGCACTAGCCAGTTCAGAAACCAAGAACTGTAGAAAAGAACTGGTAGAGTATAAACGTTTTTTTTTTAAAAAAGTACTATTAAATTGCAACAACTACTTACATAACTGAAATGTCAGATACAGAATAATTTCACCACAGGCCAAACTGCTGCCTTCTGCAGTCACAATCCTCAATCTCTACCAGTCAGGTCTATCTTCAACTGGTATTGAACAATGCAGACCTGACCTACTGGTTTTGAGGACTGTGAAAGCACCCATGTCTGCCAAATAACAAACCAATACCAAACGCTTTGAAAGGTCCTTAGGATTTAAGACGTATACAACTGCAAGGTCCTTCTTTCAACAGGACCTAATAGCCCACTCCACCATTTTTCCACTCTGTCTTTTCCTCCACTCTTCCTATACCTTCATTCTCTCGCCACACCCCCAAACATTCAAGACAGTTTGGACTACTAGACCCTCATACAAGAAACCTTGAAAATCATTTTGAAATTTTCACACCCTTTGCGTAGGAAACTCAGAATTGTACTATGCCCACTCCTCAAAGATCAAAAACTAAATGTGTACTTGGTGGCAATGTGGATACAGGAACAGTAAAAATTCTAACTGTAGCAACTCAATAAATGTTTTAATACATTCCATTTATACTCTGCTTCATGGCAACTCAAAAGTATCTAAAACTGCAAAAGGGGAAACTTGGCATTTCCTAAAATACACTCCATTTTAGCTATATGCAAGGTTTGAAAACAGTACCAAATCTTGATTTGTATTGATTTTTTCCAGTTACTTTTTTTTGTATATGTGTCCCTTATTTCCTCCAGTTGTTATTTCCCCCCCACCACCACCTTCTCTGCTCTCCTCAGGATAAGTATAAAATACTAACATTTCCATGGACACCATCAGCACTGCTCCTTTTGTTTCACCGTCTAGCAAATTGATGAGGATAACTCCCTCCCCAAGAGACTGGCAAACTCCGTCTCTTAGAATAACACAAGAATACAAATTAAAATGGCGATTTAAACTCCGATCTTCAGCTTGTGAATTCAAACTTCTAGCATTGTAGCTAACAAGTTCGCAGGAATTCAACAGATTCAATTTCAAATACCATGAAAACAAATCCAATACACACACACCTTTCTAAACCTTTTCTTTGGTTCCAACCACTTTTGTGTCACGCACTCCTCTCTAATGCATATACATGGAAATGTACCAAACTATTAAAAGAATATACATGAACAAAGTAGATCTTTGAAATTCACCAATATCGTTAATGAATGTAATAAGTCAACTAGTACAGAACTTAAAATATGTAATAGCTCTCATTAAAGTCTAGCAAGTTCAGACTTTATTGCCAATGCTTCCGTTGTGAAAAAGAATAAACACGGAAGTATCCAAACAACTGGTTACATAGCAGCTTCAACAGCTTCCCGTACTTTGTGACCTAGAGAACTGGATACGAGCTGTGGGTTACTTAGTGATTCAGGTCCAATTATTTCCCACTCAGACATTTTGATATGTGCCACAAAGTGGTAGAAGCAATTTAGTGAAGCACAGGAAACTATAGGCAACAAATTTCACAGGGATTACTGATTGTGCCACATAATAAACAATAAACAAATACAACCCTATATTCTGATCCTGACAGTTTTGATATAATCCACCTTATTTTAACTCTTCATGTGGATGAGTACCAAAAAACTGGGAGAGGGTGTCTGAAGTTCTATTACATTATAAGTAAACATATACTATTAAAGTCAGTATGTATCAAGCCTGAAACAAAAAAGATCTGAATATTAACACATTCCCAAAATAGACAACCTTCCTCATCTCCCCCCAAATAATTAGGATTTCTTTTGATCACAATGTCCTTCTTTCTTGGAACTAGAAAACTACTTGGGATAGTGTCCACAGTAAACAAGATTTTGAATTTGAAACACAAATGTGATAAGGAGAAAAGAATAACATGCAGGGGAGTGGAAGAAGTAAAAAAAGTAAAATACACTGAGGAGTTGTTTACTATGAGTTTTAAATGAAATCTCCTGATTTCCTCACTTTTGTTTGGTTCTACAAGGTTCACATCTGAAGAGAATAAGACAACTAATGCAAACTTGCTGCAGATTTAAATTGGAACATCAATCAGCTAACTTAAAAGTTGACTTGAAGCAACCCTAACAGTTAAGTCTGAATCACATTCAAATTGGGTGACTGCAACTAGAAGTGAGAAATTGTGTGAAATTTGTGCCCCAATTATACTGTACAAACTTTTGGTATAAATCTAGAATTATCAGCCAAAATGCACATCTACTTTTGTCAGGGTGTATGTACATACAGTACTAGTGTATAGTACTTGGGATCTTTATAGTATTAGTGGCAAAAAAACAATTCCAGCATGTAACTCAATTGCTGCTCAGCTACGCATTCTCTCAAAATCCACACGAAATCACAACTATAAAAAATGTCAGTGAATGTTCATCTACATATAGCCAGAGAGGGGAAAAATACAAACAGAGACCATTTTGCCAAATAAGTAATTAAGTTAATCACTATTTTGTCACTCGGTGTGTGTTTTTCGCATTTTACCTTTAAAATATATATTTTTTAAGTACATTACATTGCTTCTTTACATATTCCCCTTAACATCATTGATTCTTGCTCCAATTCCACTTCAGAGACTCTATTTAAAAGCCGACCACTTTTTTAAAAAAAAGTCACAGTGGTTTCATTTCTGTTAGTAGCTCAGGAGTCATTTGCACGAACTACTTCTTGTACCTTTAACACAGCTACACTAGCCAATCTGCCAAGTTTCTGCAATCACCTCAATCATCATTATTTTTCACTTAACCATTTGAATACTGCAGTAAAAAGCAAAATGTTCAATCTTCCTTCTTATCTAGCACCCATTAAAGTTGTGACAGTCTGGTGATTTCAGCCACCCACACATTTCTGCAGTTTACAAAGCATTGTGCGTGCGCACACACACAATATATATATAAAATTATGCACATTAGAAACAATTTCACTTCACTCCTAATTTGACTGATTAACTGTCATACCCTGAATTGGGCATCTCTGAAAATTACAATATTTATACACATTACTTTAAATAATAAATATGCAAGATCTGATATTAACCTGCAACAATTCTGCATAAACACTAATTTCCACAAGATGGTCTTTGCACTATAAATCATTGAATATTCCAAAATCATAATAGTATCAGATGCAGGGAATAAAATCCCAAGTATTATACACTTACACAATATTCCCATTAAACACAGTAATGCTCACTATTTTGACCAAATTAAAATATAAAACAGTAGTAACTGAGAAACTGATGAGTGGTTACATAAATCCTAGACTACAAGAAAAATTGATTTCCAAATGGATTACAAGATTTCAGAGATTCAGGAAGTAAAATGGAACCTTGAAATAAGTTATATTTTGAACTGAAGTGACTTGCATTGCAAGACAAATTGCAACTTGGTTACACTGCAGTTACATATTTAAAAAAAGATAGACTCTGAACAAAGAATTGATACAAGTTACTGTGGTTGATTTGATTTGTAAAAGTGACCAATGTCCAGGGAGGAAAACCAATTCTATGTCGAGCCTAAAGGAGAATACATTTCTTGCAATGCTTCCTTTCTGTTCTCCAGAATCCTCAATAATGTGGGAATACTTTTTTTTGAGGGGGAAATACATGATCATTTTTTTCTGATTAAAATGAGGCTGTTAATGTTGGAAAATGGAACACCTTTCCACTTCAGGCATCGGGTGTCAGCAATCAAGTGCTGCCCCACCCTTCAACAATATTCAAATATCACTTCAACTTAAACCAGGAAAGTAGGATGAGAACATCAATTTAAATGAACGCAAAAGAGTTTTAAAACCGATTGTAGGACGATTTTCTTTACACAAAGGTCGGCCACTTTTTATTTTTCCTCGACTTTTCTTATGTTCTACACTGCTCCAGCAACATTCCATAACTGCATCCACAGGACCAGGATGCATGGAGGGTCGCACTGGCTGCCTGTCTCTCTTCCAAAGTCTTTTCCATGCCCCGGTGGTCCTGGAGAGGGACTGTGCTGTGCCCACCAGTACGCTCGAGGCCTTTCGGTCAAGACAATGAGATCTTGATTTAGTTTGACTATTATCTTAGTCTGACTGGACCTAGTGTTAGGCTGTTTTATTAGTGGTACCCTCAGTTTGAGGGGGCATTTGTGGTACTGATTTCTGTCCAGTGACATTGGGGTACCCACGGCCACCATTACTGATCCAATCAAAATAGGCATGCCTTAACTCCCATTTCCAAAGGACATTCCCTACTGGACCACTTTTTTATTTCCAATTCCTACACCATCCACTGCTGTAGCATAAACAAGGTGGTCTATCTGAGCTGAATGATGGGCATTGTGATGTGCTCACACAAACTGGATTGAGACTGCCCAAATTTATTTCACGTAGGATCCTTACAACTGGTAGAGAAAAGCATTTTTCTCTGCACCTATCTGAGCTGGATCTGAACCCTAGTCCCAGAAGAAATTGCAGATTATATCAATTATCAGCAGCCGGTCAAAGGTCCACCACATTGAGGCGCTCTGCCAGCAACGAGACCCTCTGTTCAAGTTGCAGTGGGCTCACCAGCATGCGGCACTCATTGTAAAAATGCACGTTGGCACCATCCATGTTTGGATGCCAATCCCAGAGCAGCAGAAGAATGAAAAAAATTACTGGCCAGGAAACCATATGAAGGACATATTCTGAGGAAAATATTTGGCACAGGGCTTTTCACTGTAAAGGTCTTCTGCAATTTTACACAACTCCACCATGACAACAAATCAGAAAGGGCAAATACAATGAAAATACTAGCAGATCTTACCCCAGCACAGTCACTGCTCTAAAACAGCACCAAAAACAAAGCTGTTCATTCTCCATTCCAAAACACAAGTGCAAATAATAATTTGCTATTTCAGCTCAAACACAGTACTACAGCTTTTAAACAACATTCTGGCAGCTGTTTTCCACATTGCTGAACAACCACGATTCAACATTCACACTGGAAAATTCATCCATATTAGAACAAAGGCCATCCCAACTGCGCAACACCGTCCACTGAGAAATCAAATATCAGGGTACAAATGAAACTTACACGAGAATGAGGCAAACAGACCTATACAAATCCACTTTGCACAATTCAAACCATATTTTTGAAATAGAACTGTTAAACTTCCCACACGAAAAAGCAGTTACTGCTGTACATTCCAACAAAATTGTCCATACTACAAAGCATTCCACTCTCCCCAGCTTTTAAAAAATAAGCATAAGCACATTTTTGCTGATTTTGCATCCACAAATATTCATCCTTCAGTGAAATACAGGACGAATACTCAAGAGTAAATTTTGGCAGTAAATATGATTTGATGTAGGGCACTCCTCACTGGTATACATTTTTACCCCTAAAATAATTATGAAATTTTTACTTCAAGGCATGAAATAAAGTGTTCAGCTATCTTGACTGCTACCTAACACGTGCATACATATTGTCAAAGTACACCATCTGATTTTGCAAAAAAAAACAGAACACTGGAGATTAAACTCCAGTAGTCCAACTAACTAATCAGCTGAGGGGACACAGGTCTTCATTCCTGCAATGAAATCAGCAGTTATGAATTCTAGGTAGCATCCAGAGAATGGATTTTGCCAAAAAGGTCTAAAGAAATCTGGTAGTTTTCAGCTTTCAGCATGATGCTGAGACAAAAACAAATAAAGCTGGTCAAACGCTATGTGTAGCTTTATTTTTTAAAAATTTGTAAAATGTAAAAAAGTACATGAAACAGTAGAACTAGAAAATATCACTGTCCATTTTGAAGCAACTTTAAAATAGAAATTTGGCATAATAGGCCAGTTTTTCAGCAAATCAAAAGCCCCATGTCTAAAGGCCAATGTAGGCATGCAATCTCAGATGGATAAACATCTATCAAGACAATGTAGGGCTGCAGACAAGCAAGCACAATAGAACTGGTAAATACTCAGTGCATTAAGAATTTAAAAAATAACTATTGTCAGGTACATTCTAGAAACCCATTTCACATTCAAAAATGTTACACTTTCCCATTTATCTACCATGGGTTATTGAGTCTAAACAAACAGATTCTACTCTGGAAATAGGACTTTGTCCTTCAGTCTATTTCCCCTTCAAATGCCTCCCCAATAGATTCTGTGAGTTCTGACACAGTAGCAAAAATACACATACTCCATCAGTGCAAATATACTAGCATGACTACTAGGCAACAAATACGTTACCATTAAACTTTCACTATTTCAACTTAGCATTCAGAACACACGTGGGAAAGCTCTCGAGAAGTTTGCACAACCTAGTATGTTACAGAGCACCATAAGTGTCAAAGAAAAAATTAATATAGGCCATTCATCTACCCATTATTTCACCAAGAGCATCATTAATCATCATTCTTTGGAAATAAGATTTCTAAATTTAGGCTGAAACGATTCCCTCCTTTAGCTCCAAAGCTCCAGCTAGTCTTTACAATGATGCTTTGTTTATCCCTCATTCATTTCATCAAGGTGTGGGAGCAAGGCCAGGGTGGTATGGGGAGCACCACACCCAAACCAAGCTCTCAGTCCAGAAAAGCAAAACGAGATTCACTGCTACTGTGCCAAAGCGCTGAAACTCAAAAGGCTCATGGCAGCTCAGTTAAAATACAACACAATCTACTTTACATACATTTGTACCCATTTGTTGGATGACTTGATAAGCCACTTACCAGTGTAAATTCGAAGTTTTTCTGATTTGCTAAGTTTAGAATGTACTCCAATCGAAACTGGTTCTCAGGATTGGCTAATGGGACTGGTGGTACCAACGTATTCATTGCGCCCACTATCGTCTACAACAAAAATGAGAAGAACAATTCTGGTCAAGCATTTATATTCTCTTCCCCTTCTCCCCATCCACTGCTACCCGCACCTCATTCTGGGTTTCCCATCAGACATCACCTACCAGCCTGCTGTCAAGCCTCATCAATGTTACTCCTGATTCTGTTGCTAAGATGTATTCAAGAGTGACACAGGGCAATTTTCCTTCCAATTTTGATAAACTGCTGCTCAAATGTAATTCTCATCTTCTCTTCACTTCAGTAGACAGCTGAGAGGCAGCACAATTTGAACTTAGGTTTAAAAAAAAACCTAGAATGCACAAAGCTAGGGCTCAAATTCGCAATGTGCAGGTTTCAGGCACACCAACCACCCGAGTGGCTGGCCCACCTTGCCGCAATAGTACTTCATCCCCTTCTGAAGACAATGACACTTGCAGGTGTAACATTTCCATGGGCACCAACCACACTCTGGTAGCTTAGCAAAGTGGGCATTCTTCGTGTGAGCCTAAGCACAGTCAACTGGGTATTCGACAATGGGGGTCATAACAGCCAAGGCTGATCCTGTCTCATCCCAACAGTCACGTTCACATTTTCCAAAATGGGTCATTGGACAGCAATCAGGAACAGGATCATTTTTCCTATTCCCTAGCTCAGGGGCACTGAGGCCAACTGTCGTACTACCTTTTGCCAACTTAGGCTGACATTAGCTAACTTAGCACACACGGGATCAAACCTTGGGCATGCCTGATCTGTATTGCTCTGGTCCACAATAGTAATGAACTTGTTGAGTTATCAGAGGAGCATCTATAAATCAAGTTTCGAATTTAATAAAACAGAACACAACATTAATTTCAGAGGTATAATTCTGGGATGTCTTGCACTACAATCTAATATTTATCTCAACAAGTGAGCAAAGGTTTAGTAGTTATTACTGACTGAAGTAGAGGGGACAAAAAGTTAAAGTCATCCAAACCGATTCTTATTTGATCAGTTGTAGTAGTGGAAAAAATTACATTATGAGCTTTATGTACTCTGGTGTGCTTGAACATGGTGATTTCTGAAGTCGAAAATATTAAACATGAACAACTAGAATAGTATTTTAATACTAACTGTTGGATTTTATTTTTTGACATCAGTACACTTTTATTATCTATATATGGAAAAATAGTGAATATTGTAACAATGACATCTTATACCAACCTTTATTTTGTTCCAAAAATTAAACTATAACACTTATCTAAATGTTAAACATGCTTACGCAAGCTAGGTAAAGAGGTGAGAAGGGCTTACCTCTATAGCTTCTTTAATATTATTTTTAATATCTTGAATTTTCCGTTTTTTCTCACTAATGAAAAGAAAATGTTGAATTATTCTTTCAAAAATATAAAACTACAATTGCAATTGGTACTTAAAAAGCTTTAGCCATTCATAATAAGCTTCTACTTTTAAAGAATATTTTCAAATCTGCAAGCATGAAAAAACCATTACCAATCAATTATTTAAAAACCTTTAATCTACAGGAAAAGTCTAAGAGTTTACACTTCACATCGACACTAAAGTTGTAGTATAAATCTGAAGAGGAGGTCTCACATTACTTTACAGTAAGGAGAAGGTAGTCTCAACCACTGGTTAACACTGTGTGAAGTGTAACCCCAGTGTGGTGTCAAACTGACATTAATTAAGTGCCCAGGGGGTTTGTACTCTGTAAATATTTAAAATTAACCTGCTGGGAGAAGGGTTCTGTGCACCTGGGTAGTCACACATGCACATACGTCTCTCCTGAGCAGAAGACTGCAGTTCTAGCCAGACAGCCTAAGTAGGGTACTATCTGCTGGAACCAACACTGCAGCTACCAATGAGACTTATACTGTATTTACACTGCAGCTATTAAAGATAACACTGCAAATAAGTTCTAGTTGAGAATACATGTCTCACTGTTTAACCTACTTGCTTTTGCAGAAGAATTTACTATACTAATCCATGTAGCTTCTCCTAAGAGAACCCCCAAATGTTTCTCACTTCAGGTGCTGATCCAGGACCAGTAAAAACAAAACACAACACAACCAGACTTGGTCATTGGTCCGGTTTCTAATAACAAAACCAAGAATCAGCAAAATGGGTACATTATATATAATAGTAACAATCAAAACTAGAAGACGATGATTCTCAGTATGCTGAACAGATCTGATTCAATGTAGCAGGGCAAGTTTGCAAGTTGTAGTCAAACAAATTTAGTGTAAATCTTCAAACTCTCACGCATCTCCTGCATGACATGTCCATTTCTGTCCCGACAATTCTACCATCTCCTGTGGAAACAGTTTTGGAAAGTGGGAAGAAAAGAGCTTTTTCAAAGGCACAGGATTCTTGGTTGCTGATTCTATGGACCACTGGGCTACCGAAATTTCTACTTGCGGTCCAGCCAGGTTTTTGCAGGAGCCAGGACTACTGTGTCCACTAAGCTTTCTGTTTTGAATGCAGTAGTTACAGCAAGTAAACACTTGTTTCTGTGGCTGCAGTGCTCGCTGATATGTATTATAAACATACATATATACATAAATAATATACACATGCATACACAAACAATGCCACTCACTATCCAATTAACTGCATGCCTTTAATTGGGAAGAGCATTTTGTGCAAACTACCTGCTTCTAATGCCAACTTTTAGAAATGAACTCCAACTGTCATTTATATGCAAGCTGCCACTACATAAAGCAGAAGGGCTCCAGCAGGTAATCTTAAAAGCAGAATGGATAAACGTACTTAAAAAAAAAAGGGGGTGCAAAATGCAGCATATTTCTCTCTCAAAAAATACATACTACATTTAAATACAGTTGTAATACTGGCCGCCATGTTGGAGAAAAGGGGGGCCGTGAAAGGAGGAGGAGGACTGCAGCAGAGAAATCCGAACCAACATTAAAAAAAAAGAATAGAAATACACAATAAAGACAACCCCCAGCTCAGCCACGCGATATGAAATAAGGAAATTGCGCTGGCTTCACAGGAAACCTTAAAAACAATATAGCCACTTACTCGGCATGAAATCCATTGACGTGTAAAATTCGCATCTGCTTGACGATAGTACTTTTACCGGATTCACCAGCTCCTGCAATAAAGAAATGCAATTTTGAAAAAAAAATCTTAAATCGAAACAATATTTTCTGTGCTTAGGCCCGCAGTGACAAGTCCCGTGTTTTCATGTTTTCAAAGCCTCCCTTCCAACATATTTAAAAGACATTTTATTCAATTCGTCCCATTTCTCTTTTTTTATATAAAATTAGTTTCTAAATACAAGGCCCTCTCTGTTTTCCTTCACAACTCCGTCAATCTCTGTAATTTGTGTACCTGTTAATAAAATCATGAATCGCCTCCATCGGTTTACACCATTTTAAATAAAATAAATACACTAGGCTTCAAAAAAAGCCTAACATTTCCGGACAATTTGCAGCATCCCTCGATCAACTAATAATATATACATTTTTTTTTCTCTGTTTTAATACTTCGGCCCATTTTACGTTAAAAAAAAGATTAAAACCCACTTCCAGTGGCAACCGGCCTCCATATGTATCTTGTTAATACCAGGCCTTCCCCCCCACCCCCAACCCTCCCATTCAAAAAAAACCACACATCTTAAAAACAACTAACCCAAACAATTAATTTACTGTTTTAGGAAATAAGTGTCCAGAATTTGAAAAGCTGCACAGGCAACAACAAAAAAATGTCCCTTTCAACGACGACAGCAGCAAGCCTCCATGTTGTATTATTTTTCATACACACCAGGGCCTTCCACTGAACCCAGGACCTACCAGCATTTAAAAAAAAACATTCCCACCTTCACAAATGCTTCTCTACTCAAAGAACTTGAATTAAGGATTGTTTTTGTATTATAAAAAGAGGGAAGAGGACACATTTGTACCCAAAAAAAAAAGTCATTCAATTCACACCCAAAACATCAGGCCCTTCTCCCCCTCCCTCAGAAGCCATTTCCCCAGCACCACCCCACCAGGGCCTGCCTGTCAGTCAGTCAGTGCTGCGGCTTCTAGATGTTTCTCCAGCCGTTCACCGTGCGGCCGGTTTGGGGCGCGGGGGGGTGTTAGGGGTTCCCCCGGAGGTTACTGGTCCTGGACCCCGTCCCCGTCCCCACCACATACCCAGCAGCAGGAGTCGGTGCGTGGCCCGGTAGATCTGCTTGTCCTTCTGCAGCTGCTTCTCGATTTTCTTGTTGGCTTCGCGCTGCGCCTTCTCCTCGTTCCTCTGATCCTCCGTCTTGCTGTTGCCTAAACACCCCATGGTCATCCGAGAGATGAGCGGCCAGCAGCAACCGCCGGGCCCCCGCTGCACAGCCACCCTTCAGCGCCGAGACAACACACAAGGGAGCGAGGCCGGGCCCCCAGCCCCTCTACCGCCAGGCCCCCAAACAACCCCCTTTTTTTTTTTAACCGCCGGGCCCCAGCCCCTTCTACCGCCGAGACGTGGGTGGGAGGGAGGGAGCGAGCAGCGACCGCCAGGCCCCACCAGCCCCCGTTTACCGCCGAGACACAAGTAGCAGCGAGCGCCAGGCCCCAACTCCTCTACCGCCGGGCCCCAGCCCCTCTAACCGCCCCACACCGACCGAATAATAAGATGGAAAGGGGGGGGGGGACCAGTACGTATTAAATATAAATTAATTAATAATTCCGCTCGGCCTCGGCCTCCCCGTTTGGTCCCGAAATCCAATGAAATAAATGAGAAGGCCCTGGAGCCGCCGCCCGGCGTATGGTTCAATATTTCCTCCCCGCCTCAATTAGTTTCCCAAACTGTCGCTGCCGCTCAATTTTCAGGGAGCCGGGGCAGAGGGGGTGCTCTCAGGCCGGGAGGGTGGGATGGGGAGAGGGGGGTTACTGTATCAATGGGCGATCGGGCTCGCTCGCTCGCTGTCCCTCCTCCTCCTCCTCCTCCTCCTCGGCCGGGGCGTTCTCCCCTCTCTCTCTCTCTCTGCTGCTGGCCCGCAGAACCTTTAAATATGAAATATCCTTTTAGGTTTCTTCTCTTTCCTTCCTGTGGATTTTTTTTGTTGTTCCTTCCTCCTTCTCCCAGGAACTTAAATCAGAAACAATATTGCGACGGTAACAAATGGAGGTAAGGAGGCGGCAGCGGCGGCTTTAGTCTTTCCCTCTTTTCGCTGTGTAATTCCTCGCTCCCTTTTCCCTCCGGCTGATGTCCTCCTCTCTGCCACGGTGTAAATTTCCTCTTGCTCGATTTTTTTCTCTCTCTCTCTCTCCTTATTTTCCTCTCCCGGGTGGATTAGGGTTTTTTGTCTTCTTCGCCCCCCACGGGATAAGATCTGTTTTCCCCCAGGGTGAACTGGATTTCCTTTCGGTTTGATTTCCCTGTGTATAAAGCTCCTGCTTGTATTTCCCAGCGGTAGCTTGCTCTCTCTTCTCTTTTCCTCCCCGGGTGAATATGCTCTTTCCCGGGTGTAAATCCTCCCCCTTTCGCTGTAAATCTGGCTTGTGGTAAACACGAGCCCTAGTCTTCTGGATTTAAAAAAAAGGCGTCTCCTCTCCTTGTCCCCAGGTGTGTAAATCTTATTCTGTTGTTGAATATTTCTATTTATAATATTTATATATTTTTTTTTACAGCGAGCAGCCCTCCCTGTTGCTGGATATGTGGAGAGGCAGAAAGAGAGACACACACACAGAAACGGGTGGGGCAAACAGCAAACTGTACCATGGGTACCTCCACTCTCACATGATAACATAGCGTCACTGCACTGCAAGCCAAGGCGCCCTCTTTAAACACAACCGGACCATGGCAGCAGCATAGGCAATGTATACACTTAGGAAAAAAAATCTTGCAGAATTCATGCTACAACAAAACACACGGAATGAAGTCATTTTTTTGTTCCAGGATAACGCTCTAAATTTTGGATACTTTCCCTCTTATATGTATGTCACTGAAAAATAATTTCTATTTCCAGTCAAGGGATTCTGTTTTAATGTGTAGATTTCCAAACTGAGATTTGCAAAGGTAGCCTACAGGATTTGTGAGGGCCCAGTATATGTGAAAACAGTATCCTTCTATTCTATATTCGCTACCACATTATTGATATTTTTATCTTAGAATTATAGTACTATGTTCCTTTGAGTAGCTGACACCATCTTTGAAAATTAGGACACAAACTGCTTCAGTATTAATAGCGAGAGGTCCCCCACACACAAAGTTTGAAAACGAGTAGTTTTATTTATTTGCTCAATTTTCCTTTTGCATAGATATATAGTATGTTTGCACATAGATAAAAGCATGAACTAACTGTGCCCATTTCATTTTCCCTAAAGACAGGCTACTTCAGTGGAGCACAAACTGGAGGGAAAATAAGGTTAGCTGACGTTTTATTTAAAACAGGATCATGTAGAACATTTTAAACATGATAATCATGTACATTTCTGAACAAGTCCAGAATGTTGTTCTTTCCCAAGATGGTATTATTGATGAGAAAGATTCATGCATGCAGTCATTACGGTGATAAGCATAATATTGTGATAGAAAAGTGTCCAACAATTGATGGTATGCTATGAAGAAAATTCCAAATCTTACATCTCAAGTACTTTAACAACTGATGAACTATATGGGAGCTGGAGGCATATTATTGGACTGTTTCCAACTGCAGGGATGCAGTGAGGGATAATGTTGTTTTAGTTTAAGGAACTGTAAAAAGTGACTATTCAAACGTAACAGAGTGTGTGAACAATGGTTTGGTAGAGTTGTTCATTGGAGTATGGTTCTGCGAGGCTTTGCAGCCCTCCAATATCTCATCCAAGTGGCCATTCTTGTGTGACTTTAGGCAAGGAGGTAGCAGCAGGCTATTCAACTGCATCACCCAACATTACCACTGATTCCTGAAAAATGTGTGTAAGTACAGGAACTTTCACTGACTTTTTCCCCTCCCTAGTCCAAGAATGTTGAACCCACCTGCAAAGCAGTTAAGTTAGCATACATCAGGGTTTGAACCTGGGACCTTCCTCACTGTACAGCTCAGTAATGGTCCACTGAGCCACCAGTCGAACTCAAAATAATAGTATGTCCCATAAAAGCTTTAATCATGTTTTAGTACTTCCATGGTATAAAAATCCTTTTCAATCTGCATGGGAGCAACAGGAGAGTTTTTTAAAAAATGAGAATTGTGTTGCCTAATATCCTGCAGGTGCTGACTCTTTGGAATTGTACCTCCTCATGTTGTCATTCTTTATTTCTAAGCCTTGAAAGGCTACTGAACCACGATGGATACCACAGCTGAGTCCAATTCTGTCCTCACCCCACATCCAGAAGGGCACCTGATTCACCACATTAGACATACACTCCCTCCACCATAGGCGCACCGTGGCTGCAATGTGTATCATCTACAAGATGCACTGCAGCAACTCGCCACGGCTTCTTTGACATCACCTCCCAAACCCGCGATCTCTACCACCTAGACGGACAAGGACAGCAAGCGCATGGGAACACCACCACTTGCACGTTCCCCTCCAAGGCACACACCATCCCGAACTTGGAAATATATTGCCGTTCCTTCATTGTCGCTGGGTCAAAATCCTGAAACTCCCTTCCTAACAGCACTATGGGAGAACCTTCACCACACGCAGCGGTTCAAGGCGGCAGCTCACCACCACCTTCAAGGGCAATTAGGGATGGGCAATAAATGCTAGCCTTGCCAGCGATACCCACATCCCATGAAATAAAAAAAATATCAGAAGTAGGAATCCTGGTTTATTTTTACCATCCCTAGGAGTAGTGAGTAGTGAGGCCAATTGTAGCATTCTAAATACTCTCCAGGCTGAAATCAGCTAACTCAATATAAACCAGGAATGAAACCTGGGCCCACATGCTGGGCCAAATCTTCCTAGAAAAATAATACTGTGTCAACGACGCAGGCTGTTATTAATGTGCAAATCAGTCAGCAAGTTCAGGGGATGAAGAGATATGCTGTGAGTTGCTAATCTCCAGAACTTGCTGTTCAATTTTGCTTCACACAAACGACATCTTGTCTTTAGCCTCCTTGTTATTTTTAAGAACTTGCTGGATTTGCAGATTAATTGCCCATTAAACTCGCCACAGAAAGTATGGGTCATAATTAAGAGTGTAAGTACCCTTTTAACGATGTGATAATTGTTATTGCAATGCCAATCAATCTCTCCTGCCCAGAAAGGGAACTATTTAAGCTGTTGAGTCTCATTCCTGCAGGTAGTAAATTGTTGTTAATGATTTTAACAATTTAAAATTTTCTTTCTTACTTTTCCTTTTTCTCATTTCTCTTTCTCAGTCCAATCTTTTTTCCTCTCTCTCTTTATTTCTCTATTTGTACCTGATTTGACATGAATTCACCCTCTTTGAGTCATTCTGCTATTTCTTTCTCAATCCCTAAATCTCATTGATTAAGGAGATACACTGTTGGTCCCGTCGTTCACTAAGGTCCCAAATGACCCGTTATCAGCTCGCACTGCCAGCTAAGTATGGCAAAAATTATATAAACCAGCTGAAGGGTGCAGGAAAAAGTCTAACTAATGGCGCACGCCACAAGATTTGGCCCATTTTGTTTTGGCTGTGATGGGCTTTACCCATTAATCCATTGAAACCTGAGGTGTTATGATTATATGCCAGTTATTACTTCTACTCAATCACTAACTCCTCTTCACTGCATCAAATCCTCTATTTTGAGAAAACTGATCAGGTTTCTTGCTAAAATAGTGTTTTTTGCCTCTTAATATTGGTCAAACGGCAGCAGTATTTACAAATCTCAAGGCTATCAAAACAATGATTAAAACACCTGCTGCAAATATATACAATTTGTCAAACTGCCATATATAATGCATATCAACAATGTGTTGGAATGTGTATGTAATATGACACACAAACTGTACATTTGCAAGTGACATAAGCTAAAAGAACAATCAACCTCCCAACATCAATGTTGGACTTTGTGACAGAATGCAATGGTGGAACTAGGGTATCAAAGACTGACCTCACTCAAAGTCACACTGTATAATTATTGATCTCAGATACAAAAATGAAGACAACACTTATTTGAAATAGAATGCACATCAAAAATTGCTTTAGTCAAGGAATCCAGTTTAGTTGATGAACTTTCCGGCAGAATATTCACATGAATAGTAACAAACGGATTTAAATATTGCAACACAAAGGCTTTTCATGAAGGACAAAGTAATATCGTTCCCACCAAAGTGGTTTGATTAGCTACGTTGTTTCCTCTTACAGCATTTGCACTTTACTAAGTACTAACGAGCAATTCACCAAAGCAGTCTGAGGGGCTTCCAGCACCACAGATACCAATATCAGCTTTCTTTTTGGATAGATCGGCTCTGTTGCAAGTTAGTTAGACCAGAGATTTTTATTCAATCATCTTGAAAGCAATGTTATAATCAACTGAATCCTTTTTGGAAAGTTAATTAAAGATAGTATACAACACAACTAAAATGTGGTTCAAAATGGTGAAAAAATTAGTTTTCAGTCAACTGTCTAGTTTTCACACATTTGTGTGTGGGGCCAGAGGTGGACTGGCTATCTGGAATTAGGGAAATTTACTGAACACCCCAGTGCTTAGTCAGACTGAATTACCATAGTTTGCATTGGGTCTGCATCTTGCAAAGAGGTTTTTTGTTTTGTTTAATTGTTTCTGACATGTCTATCAGCTGTTAAGAACCAATAAGGCTACCATTCAAAAAAGGTCAATAAACCACAAAATTTCAACCTCACTTTATAGTTATAAATTCTTTAATATTAATTGAGAATGATGTAAAGTTTGCTTCATTTTATCTTTTGGAACATACATTCACCTCACTGAAATGTTGTAAAATACTTGCTGCTATTCTAAACTGAAACAGTAAATGGAGCCGATGACAAGATTGGTGGAGCAATGAGAAAACTGTCACTAAGTGCAATACATCCAAGTGTACCTGCATTTGGGATTTTTTTAAAAATATTTTGGGGAAAGAACTCATCAGGACAATGGGTGCAATTAATAAAAGGAGAAAATAGAAGATATTTATATTGATGGAAATTAAAAAAATTCACTGTCATTTCAGATTATATAGAATTTTACAGCACAGAAACAGGCCATTCGGCCCAACAGGTCTATGCAGTTGTTAATGCTCCACATGAGTCTCCTCCCACCTCACTTCCTCTCACCTTTGCCAACATATCCTTTAATTCCTTTCTCCCTTATGTACATATCTAGCCTCCCCTTAAATGGATTTATTCTATTCGCCTTAACCACTCCATGCGGTAGCGGGTTCTACATTCTCTTCACTTTGGGTAAAGAAGTTTCTCCCGAGTTCCTTATTGGATTTATTAGTCACTATCTTATATTTATGGCCCCTAGTTTTAGACTCCCCACAAGTGGAAATATCTTCTCTACTACTACCCTTTCGAACCCCTTCATAATTTTAAAGGCCTCCAAGAAGTCACCTCTCAGTCTTTTCTAGAGAGAAGAGCCCCAGCCTGTTCAGTCTTTCCTGATAGTTGTACCCTCTCAGTTCCGGTATCATCTGCGTATCTCTTTTGTACTGTTTCCAGTGCTTCTATATCCTTTTTACAATATTAAAGTTGCAAGATGTTGCAACTTGTGCAGCCTATGTTTAGTCATGGTTATTGATTGGTATATGTTATATTGGTCAGTCTTCAACACCCAGCAGACACTCACCTTGTACAATTCTTCATAAACTCCATGGTATAGCAACAAAATTGTGCACTGTTATTTTATATAGACTTTAAACTTTATTTCATTATGTAAGAGGTAAATGAACCACTGACATCAACGACAAAATTGTATTTTAACTTATATAACAAACTATGCTTTCAAGTCAGTTATTTACTTAGTGTTCAAGTGTCCTGTTACCAACACAAATGAGCATATCTCGGTACAGAGTCCTCTTGTGCATCACTGAAAAGAATATTATTGATTACAAAGAGAGGTAAGCAGAAAGTGTATTATAAACTAATCCTCTGCAATGTATTAACTCAAAACATAACATAAAAGGCCATTCCACTTATCAAGCCCATTCCTCCCACAAACCACATACAAATTGGACTTTCCCCAATTGATTTGACCTCCTATTGGAGGTAATTAACCATAGGTACAACAGTGAAGAACATAAAACTCGTGAAACATTTCCTGACCCTCCCAAAGGTAAGAGAGAAAAATTCCAAGATTTTAATAGAACATTATAGTCTACATTTTGGGACAGATGCATTCTACAGATGATATATCTGTGCTCTCCACAGGATAGGAGCTACACTATTCCATAGAGTATTCGATAATTTCTACTTCTGGCTACAACCTACAATCTCATTCCTAGCCAGATATTCATTCACCCCCTTTTTAAAAATAAGGCATAACATCATTTAAATAAGATTTTCTTTAAATATCAGAGGAAAAATCAACAAGGAGATGGTCAGACTAGGATTTACGATCAGTAAGAATGACAGAGTTGCAAACCAGTTTAAACATAGGAATTGTATTCATTCACGAGAGTTACCTACATAAAGATGGGTCACAATATAAAACCAAAATGATTATCAATAACAAGTGATACCTGACAGTATCCACCAGTACGACATCCACTCTGAATTTAAAATCTCTCGGCCTAAAGGGCAGACTCACGGTCAAAATAAAAATGGTTGAATAAAGGAATCCAATAACAGATACCAATTATCAACTTTCATTGGACAGTTCAGCTTGGTTACAAGTTAGTAAAACCAGAGATTGAGACGTTTTATTAAATCATCTTGAAAGCAATATTATGATCCACATACTTGTGACTTGAGGAGGAAATATGAGCACACCTGCAGCTATGCTCCAGGCCACTAAGATAGGGCCACTGGACAGCTGCAACCAGAAGACCTTTAAGGCATTTAGTTTGCCCGGGGTGGGGGGAGGGTAGGGGAAATAGCAATTAAATTTTATTGACTTATCTGCCTCCTCTTTGGCCTACCTTCAGGCCCCACGGACCCGCCAATCCTGAGGGTCAAAGGGCACAGTATTACACAGATTCTTCAGGTGCCTCCCCGCCAGGTCACTCAACAATCCTCAGGAAAATGAGGCACGGAAAGTGGGGGGGGGGAAAGAGAAAGAAGAGGGGCCAGGAACAACTCCTCCCATTTAATTAAAATACAAATTTCATATCTAGGGGAAGCCCATGAAAATCCTGGGCATCGTATTGGGGGCTGAGACCTCTCCCAACATGTCTCTGCCCCCTTCCTTTTCCCTGCGCCTATTACGATCTGCAATGCTACGCCTGAAAGGATGGTAGCAGCAGATTATATAGCATTTATATAGCACCTTTCACAACCTCAGGACATCCCAAAGTGCTTTACAGCCAATGAAGTATTTTTAAAGTGCAATCACTGTTGTAATGTACAGAAATGCAGCAGCCAATATGCATACAGCAAGGTCCCACAAACAACGTAATAATGACTAATCTGTTGGGTTTTTTTTTTAAAGTGATGTTGGTTGAGAGATAAATATTGGTCAGGACACCGGGGAGAACTCCGCTGCTCTTTGAATAGTGCCATGGGATCTTTATGTCCACCTGAGGGGGAAGATGGGGCCTTATTGACCTCAATTTTGTACTCAGGTCTCTGGAGTGGGACTTGAACCCACAACCTTCTGACTCAGAGGCAAGAGTGCCACCACTGAGCCACAGCTGACACCAGGTAGGGTGAATGAGACAATGGAGGGATTTGAAAGAGAGGATGTTGACCTTTAAAATCAAATTTCCAGAGAGAATTCCCCTGCTCTTCCTCAAATAGTGCTATGGGATCTTTTACGTCCTCCTGAGAGAGCAGATGGGGCCTTGGTTTGGCGCCTCATCCGAAAGCCGGCACCTCATAATTCAGTACTCAGTACTGCACTGGAGTGTCAGCCTAGAATTTGTGTTCACGTCTTTTAAGTAGGACTTGAACCCACAACCTGCTGACTCAGAGGCGAGAGTGCTACCCACTGAGCCAAAGCTGACACCTCTGCATCTTCTTTAATTATTCCTCCTTCCCAAAACCTTCCTCTTTCTTTCTCAATTATTATGATTTTAAAAGTTATTCCCCCCTCTTCCTTATTTCCCCACAGTAGACCTCTTGAGGTTGCTGGTGGTATGGCATTGCCCAGGGAACCTCTTCCCACTGTTGGCCAGCACCTGAACAGTGCTGATTTGCCACGGCCTGTCTGATTCACTGACTGACTCCAGCATCCAAGTGCCTCCAACAGTCCTTTATGGCCCGAGTTCAAACATCGGTCCCTCTCAATGACAGGAAAAAAACTCACCCCAAAATAACACCGCTGCTCATTTTTATTTAATGGCTTAAACTGTATATAAAACAAAAAAATAAAATCTATTTTGATCTTACTGCCATTCGCACCTCATACTATTTGTAAATGTTCTGCCTATTTGTCACAGATAATGCAGTTCCATGGGAGAAGCATAAAAGCTACAACTCCAATGACACATCATACGTGCACAAAATTTCTTAACAGGAGCTATAAATTCCTGGTCCTTTTCTAGCTGGTTATCGTGTGAGATGGAATGTCATGGTCGCGCTGGCTCTTGTAGTTCCACAGAGTAAAAACTACAATGCCCACGAAGCATATTCTCATACATAGAATCTGTTCAAACGAGCTAGAAATGCCTACCACCCAAGGTTCAGATGGGATTTCCCACTCATGGTCTGAGACAGGACAGGACTATTTGGGGAAAACTTCTGGCTGAAATTTCTAACATTAAATACCTAATTTAGTGGGGGTAGGTTTAAGCCATATTTTCCAGAATTATGCATTTTTTTTGTACGTTACACATGCTGACGTGAGTGAGGAAGAGAAATGGTATCCGAAGACAGAGGAAAATAATTCGCACAATTTAGTCGGACTTACATTACTAACTGGTTTGTTAATAGGAACTTTTTGTGGGATTTCATTGCATAGTTTACTGCTCATTACTGATCAGTACTTTTTGACTGGTTCACATTGTCAATGGATATTTGGCAATTTAACAGATAAATGATCATTTGAGACAATCACGATATTTCACCCTATGCACTGCAAATCTTGAGTTGTGATAAACAGATGCATATTAAAAAGGAAAACAAATCAAAATCAAAAGTGTTTCACAAAAAGTAGCACATTTCTCAATCTCATTTGGTGAATGCATTGGTCAGTTAACTAAGCCACATAAAACAGCAATATCCCATATTCAAAGCCTCATCCACGCTGAGTTAGCTGATCTTACCATCCCCTCACCCTGTTGGTTGTGTTTCTACCTGTGCTCTTGTTGGCATCTGGGACTTTGCTCACATTTGATTTCCTGGACTCCCATGCCATCAGGACTACGCTGTATACCTTAGCCAGCGGTCATGACTTGGCTCTGCCACTCAACTCCAAGTTTAAGGTAACCTGTTGTAGCCTACAGTGCCTACCCGTCCCCCTGGCCCCTGACCTGCTGCTGTTGTTACCCATTAGGTTTCCAGTGCACTGCTAGCTTCTGCTGCTGTGGTGGGTCATGGGAAGAAATCCCGCTTTCTCCTAGGTTGAATCCCTTTTCTCCGTTGGCTTCTGGGCTTTACCATGATTTCCACCTTCGCCACTGCTTTCTACTGAAACAGTGTTCTCTGCTGGACTATTCCACTACTTGACCTGCTACAAACTCAGTTTCTGCTCCTCCACTGGGACCTTTCACTCTATGGCGGGCTACCTCTTCTACATTACTGCTGGTTCCCATCCTGTTCTGGATTCTGCTCCAATGCTGCTGAATGATTTCGGCTTTGCTGCTATCCACTTGCTTCCCGTAGCCACTGACTCCACTCTGCCCCATTCATCCTTCAGAATCCCTATATTATCCTTCACTGGATTGGGTTGGACTAGCTCCTCAATCTTCTGCTGCTCCCAATCTTGTACACTCCACGCCACTCGACAGCTGTTCCTCAGATCAGCTCCCTCATCTGCACTGATCCCCTGGATTTAGCTTTCACCATTCCTTGGTTCCCTGGTCTTCACTGCTGTTGGTCCATGCGTTTAAGTCCTACTGCACCTCATTCCTCTGCTGGTTCACCAGGTCCACTGGTGCACACTGCCTTCTTACAAACAGCAACAACTGCCCCATTCTCCTTTCGTGCTGATCTTTCCGCCACCACCCCCACAACAACTGGCAGCTAACCTCAATTGACCTCCTTCCCATTCCGCTCACCCCCTAACCACTGCCCCCTTGGATACTACTGCAGATCAACAATCACCAGCCCTCTCCACATTCCTCTCCAGAGTGTTCATTCCTTTGTGAACAAGCCCTTGCCATCCACGGCCATGTGTGGATAATTGTATTGACTTCCTAGCTTTGACTGAAACTTGACTCACAGTGGTGACACCTTGCCCCTTACCAAAGGCTCCCTGCTTGGCTATACTTTCCACCACCCACCCTGCCCTATCACAGTAGTGGTGTGGGATTCATCACCAACTCACACCTTGGTCTTTCCCCTACTCCAAACATCTTGCCCTGTTCCTTTAATATCCTTGTTGTCTACTGTACCCCCAAACTCCGAGTTACTTCCTGAGATATCCTTTCTCCTTCAGACTGTGTACTTTGACCCCACAGCCTCAGTGACTTAAGTCACCATCTTAGTTCTCCATTCCCTCTTCTGAATTCAGCAAACTCTTGTCCTCCCTAAACCTCTCTCTCTACATGAACTGAGTTATCCATATTCACCCCTTGACCTCAGCATCTCCCGTAACCTCTCTACTTTGCAGTCTCAATCAAGGACGAAGCCATCTCCAACCACTTTGTTTTCTTCAACACCCACATCCCCTTACCCTCTTCCAACCTCACTTCCTTCTACATCCACCCCTAGAAAACAAAAGCTCTCATCCAAATCTGCACTTTCAAACTCCCAAATGCCTGGCTTTTGGCCCTCCTTTCACCACAATATCTCTGCAGCGGTTGATTTGCTCATCCATACCCCACACCTCCACTTTTGATGCTGTTCCCCAAACAAATCCCTCACTGTCTCCCATTCCCGTCATTACCCCATCTCTGCTCCTTCAAGTCCAAACTGTGCGTATCTGGTGTACAACTGGCTTAGCCATCCATTGCCCGATCTGGCTGGACCACATCAAGCTCCACCAAACTTCACTCTCCTCTACCAAAAGTGCCCACTACTCTAGGATCATTCCAGAAAGCAAAGATAACCCCTGGCATCTTTTCTCCAGTACCAACAATCTCCTTATACTACTCTCCTCTGCCTTCTCTATCCTCATCTCTAACAACAACTAGCTGCACCTCTAGCCAAGCTGTTCCAGTACAGCTACAACACTGGCATTTACCAGACAATGTGGAAAATTGCCCAGGTATGTCCTGTCCACAAAAAGCAGGACAAATCCAATCCGGCCAATTACCGCCCCATCAGTCTACTCTCAAACATCAGCAAAGTGATGGAAGGTGTCGTCGACAGTGCTATCAAGCAGCACTTACTCACCAATAACCTGCTCACCGATGGTCCTGGCAGAACCCAAATACCTAGCACAAAGGAAGATGGTAGTGGTTGGTGGAGGCCAATCATCTCAGCCCCAGGACATTGCTGCAGGAGTTCCTCAGCGCAGTGTCCTAGGCCCAACCATCTTCAGCTGCTTCATCAATGATCTTCCCTCCATCATATGGTCAGAAACGGCGATGTTTGCTGATGATTGCATAGTGTTCAGTTCCATTCGCAACCCCTCAAATAACGAAGCAGTCCGAGCCCGCATGCAGCAAGACCTGGACAACATCCAGGCTTGGGCTGCTAAGTGGCAAGTAACATTCGGGCCAGACAAGTGCCAGGCAATGACCATCTCCAACAAGAGAGAGTCTAACCACCTCCCCTTGACATTCAATGGCATTACCATCGCAGAATCCCCCACCATCAACATTCTGGGGGTCACCATTGACCAGAAACTTAACTATAAATACTGTGGCTACAAGAGCAGGTCAGAGGCTGGGTATTCTGTGGCGAGTGACTCACCTCCTGACTCCCCAAAGCCTTTCCACCATCTACAAGGCACAAGTCCGGGGGGTAATGGAATACTCTCCACTTGCCTGGATGAGTGCAGCTCCAACAACACTCAAGAAGCTCGACACCATCCAGGACAAAGCAGCCCGCTTGACTGGCACCCCATCCACCACCCTAAACATTCACTCTCTTCACCACCGGCGCACTGTGGCTGCAGTGTGTACCATCCACAGGATGCACTGCAGCAACTCGCCAAGGCTTCTTCGACAGCACCTCCCAAACCCGCGACCTCTACCACCTAGAAGGACAAGGGCAGCAGGCACATGGGACCACCACCTGCATGTTCCCCTCCAAGTCACACGCCATCCCGACTTGGAAATATATTGCCGTTCCTTCATCGTCGCTGGGTTCCTTCATCGTCCTGGAACTCCCTTCCTAAGAGCACTGTGGGAGAACCTTCACCACACGGACTGCAGCGGTTCAAAATGGCAGCTCACCACCACCTTCTCAAGGGCAATGAGGGATGGGCAATAAATGCTGGCCCCGCCAGAGACTCCCACATCCCATGAACAAATAAAAAAAAACACAATTGCAAGAAGCTCATGGACTTTGTCACCAAGAGAGACCATCCATTCAGCTGGCTCTGCTGCTTCTCCCCCTTTCCCTATCAAGCCAAATATCCTCCAGGCCCCCATCTCCCTCGATCTCGACCCCTTTCCCATTAAATTGCCCCGACCCAACTTCCCTTCCTAGTGCCAATATGAACTAACATTGTAAATCATTCCTTCTCCTCAAGCACTGTCCCCTTTCCTTTCAAAACCACCATGACCCCGTCTGTCCTTGCAAACTATCACCCAATCTTCAACCAGCCTTTCCTCTCCAAAGTTCTTGAACGTGTTGTTGCCTCTCAAATCCACGCCCATCTCTCCCGCAACTCTATGCCTGAATCTCCTCAATCAGGTTTCCACCACTTCCACAACACTAAAATGGCCCTGACCAAAGTCATGTATGACATTCTATGGCTGTGACCATGGTAAATTATCCCTCCTCACCCTCTCTTCAGTCCTTGACACAGTTGGTCACACCATCCTCCTCCAACGTCTCGTCATTCTCCAGTTCAGTGGGAGTGCCCTCGCTCGGTTCCATTCTTACCTATCCGTAGCCCATGAATCTCTACCAAGGCTTCTCCACCCCTATTCCAACAGCTTGGGAATCAACCAGGCATTCATCCTGGGCTTCCCCCTCTTCCTTTTATACATGTTGCCCCTTGGCCAAATCATCTGCAGAGAACGGATCAGCTTCCACTTGTACATCGTTGACACTCAGCTCTGCCTCTCCCCCATTTCTCTCGACCCTCCCAGCTAATAGACTGCTTACCCGATGTCCAATCTTGGATGAGCCAGTTTCCTCCAGTTAAACATTGAGAAGACTGAAGCCATCGCCTGTGCCCCCCCTCCCACCGCCGCAAACTTCGTCCCCAAAGACTTTATTCCCTCTTCCCAGATACTGTCTCAGGCAAAACCAGACTGTTCGCAACTACAGCATCCTTTTCAACCCCAAGTTCAGCTTCCATATGAACTATCATAAAGACTGCCTACAACTCCATAACATCACCTGCATCTGCCCCTGCCTCAGCCCATCTGCTGAAACTCTCATCCACGATCTTGTTACCTCCAGACTCGACTAAACCAATACTCTCCTGGCCAACCTCCCATCTTGTACACTCCATAAACTTCAGCTTATCCAAAACTCTGCTGCCCATTTGCTGTCCTGCACCAGGTCCCAATTATCCATCACCCTTGTCCTTGTTGAATCTACATTGGCTCCCAGTTCCCCAACACTTCAAACTTAACATCCTTGCATTTTAATCCTTTCATGGCCTTATCTCTGTACCCTCCTCCAGTGGTATAATTTCCCTATTCTCAAGTTCCTCAACTTTCATCTTTTGTGAGTGGTTTGGAGGTGCTGTCGAAGAAGCCTTGGCGAATTGCTGAGGTGCATCCAAGCAAGTGGAGAGTATTTCATCCATTCCATCCTGACTTGTGCCTTGTAGATAGTGGAAAGACTTTGGGGAATCAGAAGATGAGTCACTCGCCGCAGAATACCCAGCCTCTGACCTGCTCTTGTAGCCACAGTATTTATGTGGCTGGTCCAGTTAAGTTTCTGGTCAATGGTGACTCCCAGGATGTTGATGGTGGGGGATTCGGTGGTGGTAATGCCGTTAAATGTTATGGGGAGGTGGTTGGACGCTCTCTTGTTGGAGATGGTCATTGCCTGGCACTCATCAGCCCAAGCCTGGATGTTGTCCAGGTCTTGCTGCATGCTGGCATGGACTGCTTCATTATCTGAGGGGTTGCGAATGGAACTGAACACTGTGCAATCATCAGCGAACATCCCCTTTTCTGACCTTATGATGGCGAGAAGGACATTGATGAAGCAGCTGAAGATGGTTGGGCCTAGGACATTGTCCTGAGCATCTCCTGCAGCAATGTCCTGGGGCTAAGATGATTGGCCTCGAACAACCACTACCATCTTCCTTTGTGCTAGGTATGACTCCAGCCACTGGAGAGTTTTCCCCGATTCACATTGACTTCAATTTTACTGGGGCTCCTTGGTGCCACACTCGATCAAATGCTGCCTTGATGTCAAGGGCTGTCACTCTCACCTTACCTCTGGAATTCAGCTCTTTTGTCCATGTTTGGACCAAGGCTGTAATGAGGTCTGGAGCAGTGGTCTTGGCAGAACACAAACTGAGCATCGGTGAGCAGGTTATTGGTGAGTAAGTGCCGCTTGATAGCACTGTCGACGACACCTTCCATCACTTTGCTGATGATTGAGAGTAGACTGTTGGGGCGGTAATTGGCCGGATTGGATTTATCCGGCTTTTTATGGATCGGACATACCTGGCCAATTTTCCACATTGTCAGGTAGATGCCAGTGTTTAGCCAAACTGTTCCAGTACAGCTACGAGGCGCGGCTAGTTCTGGAGCACAAGTCTTCAGCACTACAGCCGGATGTTGGCTGGGCCCATAGCCGTTGTTGTATCCAATGCCTTCAGCTGCCGAGGCACCACACTCCTTAAATCTCTCCAACTGCCACCTCCTCCTTTGAGACCCTTCTTCAAGCCCACCTCTGTAACACTATCTCTTCGACTCAGCAGCCATTATTTTTCATTACACCTCTGAAGCACCATGGGACATTTTTCTACTTTAAAAGGTGCAATATAAATGCAAATTGCAGTTGTTGAAATACAGCCATTATAATTGACCTCAGCGCTTCTGGGTTAGGAAGGGAAAAAGTTAACAACTGCCCTGCTCCTGATCATGATCCATGATGTGGAGATGCCGGTGATGGACTGGGGTTGACGATTGTAAACAATTTTACAACACCAAGTTATAGTCCAACAAATTTATTTTAAATTCCACAAGCTTTCAGAGGCTTCCTCCTTCCTCAGGTGAATGGTGTGGAAATGAAATTTTCGAATCCTTCGCATTTGAAAATCACAGAACAATGCCTGGTGATTACTGCCCGTTGCCAAGGCAATCACAGTGAGCAGACAGAGAGGTGTCACCTAAAAGGCCACCGAATATACAAACCCCCCAAAAAAGAGAGAGAGAAGGAAGACAGTCAATGACCCGTTATATTAAAAACAGATAACATTTGTTCGCTGGTGGGGTTACGTGTAGCGTGACATGAACCCAAGATCCCGGTTGAGGCCGTCCTCATGGGTGCAGAACTTGGCGATTAATTTCTGCTCGACGATTTTGCGTTGTCGTGTGTCTCGAAGGCCGCCTTGGAGTATGCTTACCCGAAGGTCGGTGGCTGAATGTCCATGACTGCTGAAGTGTTCCCCGACAGGGAGAGAACCCTCCTGTCTGGCGATTGTTGCGCGGTGTCCGTTCATCCGTTGTCGCAGCGTCTGCATGGTCTCGCCAATGTACCATGCTCTGGGGCATCCTTTCCTGCAACGTATGAGGTAGACAACGTTGGCCGAGTCACAGGAGTATGAACCGTGCACCTGGTGGGTGGTGTCCTCTCGTGTGATGGTGGTATCTGTGTTGATGATCTGGCATGTCTTGCAGAGGTTACCGTGGCAGGGTTGTGTGGTGTCGTGGACACTGTTCTCCTGAAGGCTGGGTAATTTGCTGCGCGGGACCTCCAACCAACACTATACACCAGATACATCGACGACATTTTCTTTCTATGGACACACGGTGAGGAATCACTAAAGAGACTACACGATAACATCAACAAGTTCTATCCCACCATCAAGCTCACCATGGACTACTCCTCAGAATCAGTTTCTTTCTTGGACACACGAATCTCCATCAAAGACGGGCACCTCAGCACCTCACTCTACCGCAAGCCCACGGACAACCTCACGATGCTCCACTTTTCCAGCTTCCACCCTAACCACGTCAAAGAGGCCATCCCCTATGGACAGGCCCTGCGAATACACAGGGTCTGCTCAGACGAGGAGGAACGCGATGGACACCTACAGACGCTGAAAGACGCCCTAGTAAGAACGGGATATGATGCTCGACTCATCGATCGACAGTTCCGACGGGCCACAGCGAAAAATCGCGTAGACCTCCTCAGAAGACTGACACGGGACGCAACCAACAGAGTACCCTTCGTCGTCCAGTACTTCCCCGGAGCGGAGAAACTACGCCATGTTCTCCGCAGCCTTCAACATGTCATCAATGATGACGAACACCTCGCTATGGCCATCCCCACACCTCCACTACTCGCCTTTAAACAGCCACCCAACCTCAAACAGACCATCGTTCGCAGCAAATTACCCAGCTTTCAGGAGAACAGTGTCCACGACACCACACAACCCTGCCACGGTAACCTCTGCAAGACATGCCAGATCATCGACACAGATACCACCATCACACGAGAGGACACCACCCACCAGGTGAATGGTTCATACTCCTGTGACTCGGCCAACGTTGTCTACCTCATACGTTGCAGGAAAGGATGCCCCAGAGCATGGTACATTGGCGAGACCATGCAGACGCTGCAACAACGGATGAACGGACACCGCGCAACGATTGCCAGACAGGAGGATTCCCTCCCAGTCGGGGAACACTTCAGCAGTCAAGGACATTCAGCCACCGACCTTCGGGTAAGCATACTCCAAGGCGGCCTTCGAGACACACGACAACGCAAAATCGTCGAGCAGAAATTGATAGCCAAGTTCCGCACCCATGAGGACGGCCTCAACCGGGATCTTGGGTTCATGTCACACTACACGTAACCCCACCAGCAAACAAATGTTATCTGTTTTTAATATAACGGGTCATTGACTGTCTTCCTTCTCTCTCTCTCTTTTTTTTTGGGGGTTTGTATATTCGGTGGCCTTTTAGGTGACACCTCTCTGTCTGCTCACTGTGATTGCCTTGGCAACGGGCAGTAATCACCAGGCATTGTTCTGTGATTTTCAAATGCGAAGGATTCGAAAATTTCATTTCCACACCATTCACCTGAGGAAGGAGGAAGCCTCCGAAAGCTTGTGGAATTTAAAATAAATTTGTTGGACTATAACTTGGTGTTGTAAAATTGTTTACGATCATTATCCAGTGATCCCTGCTGGAATAGTGCTTATATAAATGTTGGGAGGAGAACAGGATCGGGTCCAGTTGAAATGCTCCCCATAGACGCCAACTTTCAACCCTGGATTTTCCAGGACGGTCCATCCAAATTTTATGGGGGGCAAATAGGTGAATGTCCTCTTCTGTTGGAACTCCACTCACTTGGTTTCCTGACAGCAGCACCTCAAACAGATGGGAACTTCATTTAAATAGTAGTCCTGTACACCATTTCCTGCTATTTTGGCATACAGGACATCAACATCAAATGTTAATCACATTCAGGTGACACGGATGTCCAGGGTTCTGGAGGTCATGGAAAGGACATAGCAATGTTACGGTAAATGTATTTCAACTATTTCTTCAACATTTATTTTTGGCACTTTCCCCCCTTCTGGTACTTAATCTTTGTCCTAATCGTTATGCACTATTAGTTCTATATCCAGCATCGTAATTAGCACCGATGGCTTTTCCCAACAGGAATTCCCTTACACGAAAGTTGCCAGCCAGGTCAGGCTGCAAAAAAGATTCTCCACGCCCACCCATACCTACAGACTAGGTGAAAATACTTTGCTTTGGCAGATAATTAGTGCAGATAAAGGCTCCTCTTCTCAATGGAAGCTGGACAGCAGAACCAATAGGCCACTAAGATATGTAAACTATTTCCTGTAGTGGGGAAAACCAAAAACAGGGGGACATAATCTTAAAATTACAACTAGGCCAATCAGAAGCGAAATCAGGAAGCATTTTTTCACACAGAAGGTAGTAGAAATCTGGAACTCTCCAGTGGAAACTGGGACAATTGGAGTTTTCATGACTGGGGATAGATTTTTGTTAGGTAAAGGTAGCAAAGGATATGGAGCAAAGGCAGGGAATGGAGTTGAGGTGCAGATCAGCCATGATCTAATTGAATGGCAGAGCAGGCTTGAGGGGTTGAATAGCCCACTCCCGTATAATGTTCCTATGCTCTAATTCCTAAATGCCTGGCCAACTATAATGTTGGATGCTTTCTTTCTCAGAAGCACCCCAATCACCATATGTTATGCTGTTAGTGACAATACAGGAAAGGAGGTTTGCTAGGATTAATGGTGAGAGCAGCCCGATTGGTGTGGTCAAACATTTCTGCAAGTCCTGGCACACCTCCTTGGCAATGAAAGAACTGTCAACAGCAACAAAAATAACAATAATAAAAACAGAAAATGCTGGAGAAGCTCAGCAAGTGAGGCAGCATCTGTGGAGAAAGAAACAGAGTTAATGTTTCAGGTCGAAGACCTTTCGTCAGAACTGGAAGATGTTAAAGAGTAGACTTTAAGCAAGTACAGAGACAGAGAAAGGAGGGGAGGGGAGGAAAGAACAAAAGGGAAGGTCTGTGATAGGGTAGAAGCCAAGAGTGATTAAATGACAAAAAGGATGATGGTGCAAGGCAAGGAGGGTGGTAATGGGGCAAGGAGGGTGGTAATGGGGCAAGTAAAGAAACAAAAGATGGGTCTGGAGTAGCTGTGAATGGCAACAGCAGAACCATTACCAGCACTAGCTGACCAAAAAATGGGAGCAGTGGTTATGGTCTGAAGTTATTGAAATCAATGTTGAGTCTGGAAGGTTGTAAAGTGCCAAAACGAAAGATGAGGTGCTGTTCCTCGAGCTTCCGTTGAGCTTCATTGAACAGTGGAAGAGGCTGAGGACAGAAAGGTCAGAGCGGGAGTGGGACAAAGAATTAAAATGGCAAGCGACTGGCAGGTCAGGGTCACGTTTGCAGGCAGAGCGGAGGTTTTCAGCAAAGCGATCACCCAATCTGCGTTTAGTCTCCCCAGTGTAGAGGAGACCGCATCGTGAGCAGCGAATACAGTATAATAAATTGAAAGAAGTACGAGTAAATCGCTGTTTCACCTGGAAGGAGTGTTTGGCACCCTGGACGGTAGGGAGGGAGGAGGTGAAGGGGCAGGTGTTGCAACTCCTTCACTTGCACGGGAAGGTGCCGTGGGGAGGAGAGCGGGTGCTCGGGGAGATGGAAGAGTGGACCAGGGTGTCACGGACGGGGCGGCCCCTTCGGAATGTTGAAAGGGGAGGGGAGGGGAGATGTGTTTGGTGGTGGGATCGTGCTGGAGGTGGCAGAAATGGCAGAGGATGATCCGTTGAATGTGGAGGCTGGTGGGGTGGAAGGTGAGGACAAAGGAGACCCTATTATGGTTCTGGAAGGGAGGGGGGAAGAGTGAGGGCAGAAGTGCGGGAAATAGGACGGACACGGTCGGGGGCCCCGTCAACTACAGTGGAGGGGAATCCTCAGTTGAGGAAAAAAGACGACATATCGGAAGCACTGGTGTGGAAGGTGGCATTGTCAGAACAGATGCAACGGAGATGGAGAAACTGGGAGAAGGGAATAGAATCCTTATAGGAAGCAGGGTGGGAGGAAGTGTAATCAAGGTAGCTGCGGGAGTCAGTGGCTTATAATATATATTGGTGGACAGCCTATCCCCAGAAATGGAGGTAGAGAAGCCGAGGAAGGGAAGAGTTGGAGATGGACCATGTGAAGGCAAGGGAAGGCTGGAAATTGGAAGCAAAGATTACAACAACTTGCACTTGCATAGCACCTTTAATGTAACAAAAAGTCCCAAGGCACTTCAAGAAACATCAAACAAAATTTGACACCGAATCACATAAGGAGATATTAGGACAGTGACCAAAAGCTTGGTCAAAAAGGTAGGTTTTAAGGAGCATCTTCTAGGCGGTCTTGGTGATGGAGAGGATGTGTGGTCGGAAGCTCAGCTCAGGGTCAAATAGTATGCTGAGGTTGTCAGGGCCTGGGTCACCAGAGAGGCAAATACATGGCTGTGCCATCTGCTGCAACGACATCTGCAGCTACCATGCAGCATAGGGCCAGCACATGCACTGAGTAACAGCCAGCTGGAGCCTAAAACTTGGCTCCACTCCCTGCAGTCATGCTGCAACGCTGATATATGGCAGTGGTGCAACGGAGTGGCACAGAGGGCAATCTTCCTCCCAATCACCTCATGTAGCACCACCTCCATTGCAGCAGCAAACAAAGAGTCAGGTGCTGGAGCTGTTCATCAATTGCCTGCATACTCATGTCTGCACCTTGAGATTCCCTTCCTCTCCTTTTTGCTTATTCCACCTTAATCCCCTGCCCCTTCAGCCTTGACAAAGGCTGACAATGGATTGAGTAGATGTTTCAAGCTTTCCAAAAGCTTTCAGAATTTTTGACACCCTACTGCAACACTCCCCTTTAATTGTCTCATGCAACTTTCCACTCCTGCCACTGGTGTGTTCCCGACACCAGTCTGAACCTGTACCTCTAGTTATGCCTAAGAGCTGACCACAGAAAATTCAGCACAATTCCATTTGAGCTAGTCTAAAACCTGCTAATAGATATTTGGGTCTAAGCTATGTCAAAAACAGAAAACCCAGGTTTCACCATCAAGGCTGACATCTAAGGAATGGCCACGTGAATGAGGTATCAGAGGGCATCCAACAGCAGAGGTAGAACTGGAACCCAACATAACTCGGCAACTTTGGGACAGAATCGGTCGTGGAAAAGACAACTTCACACTTGTATCTGAGCAGAAGAACACTGTACGAGTGTGAAAACACAATGGAATTTTCATCCTCCCATAACATGGACTTTACAGACTGGTTTTCACCCTACTTCCTCATAAAGCAGGAACAAACATTTGGATATTAGTCATCACATACACGAGTCAAGAATAAGATCAGCATACCCAGAGGCCATTTTTCTTTGCGGGGGTGGGGGGGGGGGGGTTTAACACCACCTCAAGCTATTTAATGTTTTTTTCCCTTCCTCCCCCCTTCCTGTTGCTCTCCCTACACCATCTCTTGCAATGAAAGTCTGGCAGGCAATGTACTCCCAGGTCACCTGCTAATGCTACACTGAAACCAGCTGTAAGGGGGCAGAAAGCAGTCAACAGAACTTTCCATTCAATTTTCCATCTCCCCACCACCACCTAAATGGTACTTGGCACCTCCCACCAGTAGCATGGCTTAAATGAGAAACTCGAAGAACGGGAGCACAACCCCTATTACTCCATCCGAGCTCTCTGGGGAAATGTATATTTCGGCTCTGAAATAAAGCATTCTGCAATATTTCCACAATTTCTATTTCTGCCACATTTTGCCCTTTATCTGCAGCACAACGACTGACTTTAAAACTGGGGGCTGTAGATTTCACAGTATTTCATGACTGCTGCAAGGCTTCATTTAGGAATGTGAAAGCCATTTTGGAACAATGAGTTTACTGTAATTTCCCCCCCACCCCCCCCAAGAACTTCAGGGAACTACGCAAGGAGGTTAAGATGTGTAAAGAGTGATATTTGACAATTTCAAAAAGCGAAGATAGAGTTTCTAAAAATAAATGTCATATGACAACAAAAAAGTATGTTTGTGGTTTTGTAGTAATCCCGTTGGTCATGCAACAGAGATAATAAACATACTTTTGATATAAAAATATATATATGTGTGTGTGGTTATTGGTACTAATTATAAATACAAAGTATAAAATTATAAAGATTGTATATTTGATCTAAGACGCAAGGGTTTGGGTTACTTGGCTTCTTTTCTTTGTACTCTGGGCATAAAGTTATGCCTAGTCGTAATACTAGTAATGCCACGAAGTAAATAGATTTAAGGGTACAAAATGTCAGCTGTTGTTCAAAAAGGAATCTTTTAAGCACAAGATTCCCCATTTTAGGGTATTTTGCCTCCCTATCTGCACGATTCTTTGCCTCCCCGAATTATGCAATGGCAGCAGTCACTCCCGTGTCCTTCACCAATGTTATACTGAAATCATCCACTGAGGAAGCATATGAAAATGGCAGAAAGAGAAAGAGAAACTCTCCCGAATTACTTTCCACGTGCACAAGAGCTTGGCTCCACTCAGTGTCTCTTCACAGTGGTATAGCTCAAATTAGTAATTAAGCATATGGGGATCACAGGTGCAAATCTATTCTTGACCACTCTGGAGCACAGCATTCTGATGCTCCAATACACTGCCATCCTTCAAACAGGAATTTATGTTGAAAGCACTTCTAAATTTTTACTGATTATGTCAAACTCATTCATCGCTACATTATAAAATTACTTACAAACTCAAGCACTTGAACCAAGGCATTGTGCAAAAATTAGATCACAATTTAATCCTGACCTGAACATCCTTCTACACAAGACCACTTTCTTCCACCTTTGCAACATAGCTTGCCTGTGCTTCTATCCGCGACACCCTAATCCACACCTGGACCACCTTGATGTTCAACTTCTCAAGTGCTTTACTAGCTAGCCACCACAAATTACAACTCATTCAGAATGCTGGTGATCCGTATCATCACTCGCACAAATTCCACACTTTCATCAACTCAGTCCTTGCCAAACTCCATTAGGTCTACGTCCCAGCAAATTTGACTTTTAAAAAGTCCTCGTCCTCTCTTTCAAATCCCTCCATTGTCTCACTCACCCGAGCTAGTGTCAGCTGTGTTCAGTGGTCTCACCTCTGAGTCAGAAGGTTGTGGATTCAAGTCCTACCCCAGAGACTGGAGTACAAAATTGAGGCCGACATTCCAGTGCAGTACTAAGGAAGTGCTGCACCATCAGAGCTGCTGTCTTTCGGATGAGACTTTAAACCGAGGCGCCATCTGCCTTCTCAAGTGGACGTAAAAGATCCCATGGCACTATTCAAATAAGATCAGGGGAGTTCTCCCTGGTGTCCTGGCCAATATTTATCCCTCAACCAACATGACTCAAAACAGATGATCTGGTCATTATCATATTGCTGATTGAGATCTTGCTGTGCGCAAATTGGCTGCTGCATTTCCTACATTACAACAGTGCCTACACTTCAAAAGTACTTCATTGGCTGTAAAGCACTTTGGGACGTCCCAAGATCATGAAAGGTACTTATATAAATGCAAGCCTTTCTTTCTTCTCCATGATCTCCTCCAGTCATCCACCTCTGATGCTGGTGTACACCTTGGCCCCTTTTCCTCTGATCCATTGTGACTATAAAAGTACTTCAAAACAATTTTCTGGATATGGGAAACTGCTGTAAGAATTTAATTTTTTTTATTCATGGGATGTGGGGGTCACTGGCAAGACCAGCATTTATTGCCCATCTCTAATTGCCCTTGAGAAGGTGGTGGTGGGCCACCTTCTTGAACCGCTGCAGTCTCTGTGGCGAAGGTACTCCCACAGTGCTGTTAGGAAGGGAGTTTCAGGATTTTGACCCAGCGACGATGAAGTAACGGCGATATATTTCCTTGTCGGGATGGTGCGTGACTTGGAGGGGAACGGGCAGGTGGTGGTGTTCCCATATGCATGCTGACCTTTTCCTTCTAGGTGGCAGAGGTTGTGAGTTTGGGAGGTACTGTCGAAGAAGCCTTGGTGAGTTGCTGCAGTGCATCTTGTAGATGGTAGACACAGCAGCCACGGTGCGCCGGTGGTGGAGGGAGTGAACGTTTAAGGTAGTGGATGGGGTGCCAATCAAGCGGGCTGCTTTGTCCTGGATGGTGTCGAGCTTCGAGTGTTGTTGGAGCTGCACTCATCCAGGCAAGTGAAGGAGTATTCCAACACACTTCTGACTTGTGCCTTGTAGATGGTGGAAAGGCTTTGGGGAGTCAGGAAGTGAGTCACTTGCCGTAGAATACCCAGCCTCTGACCTGCTCTTGTAGCCACAGTATTTATGTGGCTGGTCCAGTTAAGTTTCTGGTCAATGGTGACCCCCAGGATGTTGATGGTGAGGGATTCAACGATGTTAATGCCGTTGAATGTCAAAGGGGAGGTGGTTAGACTCCCACTTGTTGGAGATGGCCATTGCCTGGCGCGAATGTTACTTGCCACTTATCAGCCCAAGCCTGGATGTTGTCCAGATCTTGCTGCATGCGGGCACAGACTGCTTCATTATCTGAGGAGTTGCGAATGGAATTGTACACTGTGCAATCATCAGTGAACATACCCTTTTCTGGCCTTATGATGGAGGGAAGGTCATTGATTAAGCAGCTGAAGATAGTTGGGCCTAGGACACTGCCCTGAGGAACTCCTGTAGCGATGTCCTGGGGGTGAGGTGATTGGCCTCCACCAACCACTACCATCTTCCTTTGTGCTAGGTATGACTCCAGCAACGGGAGAGATTTCACCCGATTCCCATTGACTTCAATTTTACTAGGGCTCCTTGGTGCCACACTCGGTCAAATGCTGCCTTGATGTCAAGGGCAGTCACTCTCACCTCGCCTCTGGAATTCAGCTCTTTTGTCCATGTTTGGACCAAGGCTATAATGAGGTCTGGAGCCAAGTGGTCCTAGTGGAACCGAAACTAAGCATCGGTGAGCAGGTTCATAGAATCATAAAATGGTTACAGCACGGAAGGAGGCCATTTGGCCCATTGAGTCCATGCCGACTCTCTGCAAGAGCAATCCAGCTAGTCCCACTCCCCTGCCCTATCCTTCTAGCCTTGCAAATTTTTTCCTTTCAAGTACTTATCCAATTCCCTTTTGAAAGCCACGATTGAATCTGCTCCACCACCCCCTCAGGCAGTGCATTCCAGATCATAACCACTCGCTGCGTAAAAAAGTTTTTCCTCATGTCGCCTTTGGTTCTTTTGCTAAATCACCTTAAATCTATATCCTCTGGTTCTCGACCCCTCTGCCAACAGGAACAGTTTCTCTCTATCTGTCCAGACCCTTTATGGTTTTGTACACCTCTATCAAATCTCCTCTCAACATTCTCTGCTCTAAGGAGAGCAACCCCAACTTCTCCAGTCTATCCACGTAACTGAAGTCCCTCACCCCTGGAATCATTCTAGTAAACCTCTTCTGCACCCTATCTAAGGCCTTCACATCCTTCCTAAACTGCAGTCCCCAGGACTGGACACAATACTCTAGTTGTGATCGAACCAGTGGTTTATAAAGGTTCATCATAACCTCCTTGCTTTTGTACTCTATGCCTCTATTTATAAAGGCCAGGATCCCAGATGCTTTTTTAACTGCTTTCTCAACCTGCCCTGCCACCTTCAACAATTTGTGCATATATACCCCCAGATCTCTCTGTTCCTGCACCCTTTTTAGAATTGTACCCTTTAGTTTATTTTGCCTCGCCTTGTTCTTCCTACTTTTCTGCATTGAATTTCATCTACCACGTGCCCGCCCATTCCACCAGCCTATCTATATCCTCTTGAAGTCTATCACTATCTTCCTCACTGTTTACTACACTTCCAAGTTTTGTGTCATCTGCAAATTTTGAAATTGTGCCCTGTACACACAAGTCCAAGTCATTAATATATATCAAAAAGAGCAGTGGTCCTAGTACCGACCCCTGGGGAACACCACTGTACACCTTCCTCCAGTCCGAAAAAGAACCGTTCACCACTACTCTGTTTCCTATTGCTTAGTCAATTTCGTATCCATGCTGCCACTGCCCCTTTTATACCCTGGGCTTCAACTTTGATAACAAGCCTATTATGCGGCACTTTATCAAAAGTCTTTTGGAAGTCCTTATAAATCACATCAACCGCGTTTACCTCGTCAAAAAACTCAATCAAGTTAGTTAAACACGATTTGCCTTTAACAAATCTGTGCTGGCTTTCCTTAATTAATCCACACTTGTCCAAGTGACTGTTAATTTTGTCCCAGATTATCATTTCTAAACGTTTCCCCACCATCGATGTTAAACTGATTGGCCTGTTGTTGCTGGGTTTATCCATGCACCCTTTTTTGAATTTATTGGTGAGTAAGTGCTGCTTGATAGCTCTGTCAACGACACCTTCCATCACTTTGCTGATGATTGAAAATAGACTGATGGGGCAGTAATTGGCCAGATTGGATTTGTCCTGCTTTTTGTGGACAGAACATAAAGTGGAAAATTGCCCAGGTGTCAGGTACTAGAACAGCTTGGCTAAAGGCACGGTTAGTTCTGGAGCACAAGTCTTCAGCACTACAGCCAGGATGTTGTCGGGGCCCATAACCTTTGCTGTATCCAGTGCACTCAGCCATTTCTTGATATTGATTACCCATCTTCACTCTTCAAATGAAGATGGAAAAATCACAAGATGTAATCTCTTTTAAGGCATTATGACTACTTTCCCTGTTCTGACATCAGTTCTTTTCCGATTAGAACCACAATATAAACAAACAATTGAAAACCATTTGGAAAGCAAAGGAAGAGAGTGAAAGGCTAGTTTGTTAGGGCCTTGGCATAGAGGACACAGCGATCCAAACAATACAATCCTACAAGGTAGGTAATCTACCTTTTGTTTTAAAAAATATCAACATCCACATCTACACGATTTTCATTCGATAGTGCCTCACAGGAGAAATGAGCCTTTTCCCAACTCAAACAAGCTACAGTCAGGACAGACCTGTCAAAATTACAGGATGTTCTAGGCTGATAAATTGAAGTAATATTGTTTGGTAAGAATATGGCTAAGCAGCAGCCCTATAGATGCTCTCTTAATTGATCATTTTGAGATTAGTCTTTGAAGTAAATGTTAATCTAGTGGAATGATTCTATTTTAGAGGCTTCTTATCAGTCAGCTGATAGCAATGCTGGATACATTTATCCATAAATTAACAACCTTTGCGATGTCAGTAACAGAAACAAATCTGCTATACGATAATTTTCAGAACCTACAAGATGATAACCTCTTGTTATCATTTACATAATGGAATCTGCATTTGAATTCTGATCTAGAGAGGAGAATATGAAAATAAATAGTAAATTTCCTGTAACAAACAAAATTCTAGGAATTTGGGACGAAGACTTAAAAAGGCTGTTATCACGGAATATGAGGGGTGAATAAAAATCTGTCGCTCTCCAAGTCTTGAAGGCCCTCCTCCATTGATTCCTCCGTTGTTGCTCTCGTGCTGCCCACCTTCTGCCAGTTTTCTGCTGGGAGGGTAAAATGGACCCCGGTATCTGAAGCCTTCGCCAATGATAAATGTTACACAGCTTCTTCTACAGACCTCGTTCCATAATAAGCTCCCCCTCATACAATCAAAAGCAATTGTTTACTAGTTAAAAACATTTTGAAAACGGATGTGAATTGAAAAAAGATCTGAAAATAAAACTTCATGTACTTGGGATTCCTTTTTCAACTCAAGTCACTTGTGTGGAATTCTGTTCTAGTTGCTTTGTGAAAGAAATTACAGTTCTCAGTGTACATTATTCTAAACTCTGCATATGCACACAATGGATAAGGTGGTTTTCCTGTCAGTTTTGTTTTCTAAAGTCATCAACTCTTGGAGGTACAGGTCCATGGCCAGAAATCAGCAACAACTTGCATTTATACAGCACCTCTAACTTGGTAAAACGTCCCAAGGCACTTCACAGCAGCATTATCAAACAAAATGCGATACCGAGACACAAGGCGATATTAGGATAGGTGACCAAAAGCTTGGACAAGGGTTTAAAGGAGCATCTTAAAAGAGAGATGGAGGAGGTTTAGTGAGGGAATTCCAGATCTTTGCTGGCAACACTGGTCCCAAGGGCTCCAGTTATCATAAATATGGAAAAAACAATTTTTCTAAATAAATTTGTTCCACTGCTATGTACTTTGCAAGAATTCTTCTCAAGATATACAAAATTATGGAGATCATTTAGGCACTTGAGACTGCTGTACCTTGGATAAGAGATTTACATCAACGTGAAAGCTGTAAATTCAGATTTTTGCAAAAATTCAGTATTTTAAGAATTTCTGACTGCTCTTAGGATGCTTTGCCGCTCTGATGACTCGATGGATAAGCTTAGTGCCACATTAGTAGGCACACAGACTAGAACAGTCCTGGGTTTGATTGCTGGTCTATGTTGAGTTAGTTGATCTCAGCCAGTCTTGGCAGCGTTGAGCTAAACAGGAAAGAATACAAGGAAAATAACAAAGGTTCCAAAAGTTGAAGGGTGTTTGGAGACACTGAGCAAGGACAAGCTGTGACTTCCTCCATTGTCAAGACAGCCTCCTGGCCCTTGCTGTCTAGCTTCACAAGCCAAATGGCTACTTGAGTGAAATACTGGAAAAATGTCATTGCTCACGTGGAGCGCTATGGGACATCTGGAGGTCGTGAAAGGCGCTATGTAAATGCAGGTCTGTCTTTCTTTCTATTCCTCAACTGGTTTTGATTTATACTGTCGAATCAAAAGTCCATCCTCTTCTGGCTCAGGCAGTGAATCACTGATGCTCCATGCAGCCTGAGCTCGTACACACTCGAGTGTCGGATCAGTTTGCTATACCTCAGCAAGGTAGGAGCAGCTCAACCAGCCCTGGCTGACTATATTGTTCATGTCTGCTATGTGGTCCACCTCACCCTGCAACTTAGCCACTTCTCCTGGTGCTGTGTGGCCAGGATTCACCACTGAGACCGGTGCTACCTTACTTCAATCTGGCCTGGCCCCCAAAGCCTTTGCCCAACTCTAAGTAGACATACAGATTTCCCTTCACTCAATCATATTGGCCAAAACATGCCAATCATTCAGATTGTCCTCTAACAAAATCTCAACATATGGCTGAAGTACTACATTGGCCATACTTCAGCCATATGTCAACTGACTATAAAAAACCATGAATGCAGGCTACTCTATCCTTTATGTACTGTTTTCTCCTCACCAGATGTGGTTAGACTCGCATCAAGAGTACATCTTATACCATACAAGTCTTCTGAGGGTTGACAAGAGACTGGGAGTAGGAAGAACGCAAGGTTCCTTATATCTTCAGTCTACACACCCAGCAATTTCATGCCCCATAACTGGAATTGATCTTTCCAATTTAGTCCTGATCCCTATGCCTGGACGAGCAGTCGACTGCCTCAGAGCAATCTCCAACTTTCAGGACACATCCCCAGTCATGTAATTTCCCCCCTCTCCCCCAATTGAGCAATAGGAGATTGACCACACATTCAGTCAAGACACAAAGCTCGTGAGGTATCAAGTGGTTAGCTTGTCCACCTAGCTGCCTCATTGCTTGACTTGATGTGCAAAACAATCATATCCTTAAATCATCTGGAACTGCTTCCAGAAAATGGTCCTTTAATATCAGTTGACTTACTTCCTCAATCAGTTACACTCACCACATCCAGCCACAATTTCCAAATATCCTCTATGACTAATTTCCTATACTTCTAAAACTTTCTTCAACTTTGAGTTTCTGCCTGTATGCTTCAGGAGTCAAGCAACAAGAACTACACATTTTACAGTATCATAATCTGCACTGTTCATTGGACCCAGACTTGAAAATGAAGTGGGTGCTTTACCACAAAATGATGGTACTAGACCCTGACCGCAAACTGTTCTGTCCCACTTATGGTGATTTGCTAACAGTTCCAAACCCTTAAGAATTCACCTAGGTCATCTGCTTCTTTAAGATTTAGTACTTGAGTTGACTTCGTAAAATCATGAGTTGGAACAACTATCCCCTCATTTATCAGTTTTCATCTTTCTCTGTCAGTTTAAGTGCACGTCGATGGCTCTTCACCCTCACCTCGTGTTTGTGTAGAGACTAAATGGTATCACTGCTTCTCCATTTCCGCAATCTGTACTAACATTCCATCTCCTTGAGGCATACATCGTACTCTCTCAAGTTTTTTTGGAACCTCCAGTTTATGCACTAACTGCTAATGCATGCTCCTTGTCCTATTCCTCTGCAGCCAGTCTAAATTGAGCTCTCTGCTCATATCTTTGAGCCCTTGAGAACATTTTTAAATTGTGCTGCTCGATTCTGCTTACTTACTTCAGATTTAACCTGTTGGCTTGCATGGATATTACATTTCACCTTCACTGGCACCAATCAGAATTTGAGCTGTCACAAAGTATTTTTCTCATACCAAACGCAAAAGTCAGCTCTGTAGGCAAGCACACAATCTCCCTATGAGCATGGGAGTTCCCCCTGGTGTCCAGCCAGTATTTATCCCTTAACCAACATTAAAAACAGATTATCTGGTCATTATCTCATTGCTGTTTGTGGAACCTTGCTGTGCACAAATTGACTGCCACGTTTCCTACATTACAACAGTGACTACACTTCAAAGTACTTCATTGGCTGTAAAGCGCTTTGGGATGTCCTGAGGTCGTGAAAGGAGCTATATAAATGCAAGTTCTTTCTTTATGAACTAAAGCATGACAGTGTACCAAGAATTCTGGGATGTGTGCCCTGTACGAACAATAGATTCATTTCTTTCTCTGGATTAATATGTGGGATTTCCACTAGGTATCCACATCATTAATCAGAATCTGAAAGATCAGTCATTCCAGATAGTTTAGCCTGGTATGCAACTATCAAACAGCTTTACTAATGGATAAGGTTATTTATAGCAGCAACAGTTACAGTTAGTTGTCGAAGACAATTTAAGTAACACAGTAACTTTGAACCAGTTGACACACGGGTTAAATAGACAAACCAGTCCATTAAATCCCTATCAATGGCTCTCTTTACTGTTCTTTCAAATTATAAATAGTAGAACACTTCTCAGTAAATTTGTAGCAACCTGATCCCTACTGGATACAATCTTACTTGAAATAAGTGAGTGTTTGCATCTTGTCTACATGTCTTGGTCAACCGCCCCCCACTTCCTCCTCCACCCCTCAAGACATCTCTTGCAAGATTGCCATTCATGTGCATAAGGTACTAGGTTCAGACTGACCAAAATTGTCTTACTTAGGGCCCTTACAGCCAGTAGAGAGGAGACTTTCCACCAGGTCAAACCAAGGCCCCAGATCGTGTTTAACACTGTGCGAGAGTCACCCAATCACTAGCTAATGCAGAAAAATGTAGACCTAGTGTCTACTACAGCATGCACTTGCTATAGCAACGTTCTCAAACATTCTAGAATGGCCTAGATTTTCTGATCACCTTTGTTTTAACACCTGCCATTAAAATAACCCTCACAAGGAAACCTAGGCTGGGTGTTCATTTAACATGCAATTTGTAAATTGGATGTAGGTATTTAATAGCTTGGAAGGTCAAATGGGCAAGAGTCAGAAAAGTTCTAATGAGCTCTTCAATGACCTGCTACTTTCCCCTAAGTTTCAGTGATTTTATGTCCAGATAAAACCTATTTATCCTTACGAACTCATCCCTTAGACCATCATTCTGACATTTGACTCTAAACAGTTTGGATATCCCGACATGCAGCTGGCTGTTCAAGATGTCAGTTTGACTCACTTGGCACCACTATCGCTCAAGTCAGAAGGTCGTCGGTTCATATCTCACTCCAGGATGTGAGCACATGATCTAGGTTGACGCTTCAGCATTGTGCTGAGGGAGTACTGAATTGTCCGAGGTACATCTTTTGGATGAGGTGTTAACTGCAGCCCCATCAGCTTGTAGGTGACCTGCAGAAGATCCCTTGGCTCTAGTTAAGAGGAGCAGGGAGTTCTTCTGGTCTCCTGGCCAATATCCATCCTTCAATCAAAACCCAAAACAAATTAGCTGGTTATTTACCTCATTTGCTGTTTGTGGGACCCTGCTGCGTACAAATCGGCTGCTGCATTTGCCTACATAATAACAGTGACTGCAATTCAAAAAACGAATTCACAAGCTGTGAAGCACGCTGGGAGATCCTAAGGCCGTGAAGGCCCTATATACACAAGTGCTTTCTTTCACTTTCTTACAAATGAATTATGGAGCTAGAAAGTGCTCAGGATAATCATTCCAAGTGATTTTTTTTTTAATTAAAAAGTCTTATTTGTGACTTGAACTGGTATTTTTTTTAATTCCCCTCCATCACCTGAAGGCACAGAATCAGGAAGGGGTGCAGTTCCACAAGTGTGGTCTGCCCTCCAGCACCTAGATTAATGATCAGGAGCAGAAATCATGGCTAATGTTCTCTTCCCTAGCTTCCCAACTCCAATTATAGCACATTTATTATTGCCCTGGCTCAGAACAGCTAATTCAACAGAGACCAGGGAATCAAATCTGGAATCTTCTAAGTCTATATGACTCAATTACACTAGGAAATGCCTTTACCTACTAAACCAATAAGGTATGTATACAGCAAACAAAATTGAAGGTTTTTAGTTCATCATAAATCCAAATGAAAAAAAACACAACATCCATAAATTGTGCCATCTCGGGCAACATTAAGCATGTACTACCTCTACAAACGGTTTACATGTTTTATGGTTAAGAAAAATTAGGTCATCACTGTGCTTTATGAAAACTGCATTAACATTTAATAAACTTGGATTTTGTCACATTGCGAAAACATTAAACATAAAAACAAAAACTACTAGAAATGCAAAGTTGTTCAGTCAACTTCTTAAAGAGAACAACGACTCCTACCTGAAACTTGAACCCATCTTTCTCAGTGAGGTATTGACCAATCTGTACATATCTTGTATTTGGTGTCTTAATTTCATTCATGCCTTTGTCATCTCCAGACTCAATTACTTCAATTCTCTCCTGGCCGGCCCCATCTTCTTTCCTCCATAAACTTCAGTTCATACAAAATACTGCTGCCCGTATCCTATCCCACATCAATTCCCACTTGCTCATTACCTCTGTTCTCGGTGACCTACATTGACTCCCAGTCCCCCTAAACCTCAAATTATCATCCTTGTGTTTAAATATCCAGTTCCTCACCCCTCCCTATGTCTGTAACCTCCTCCTGCCCTACAATCCCACCCCCAGTCTCCATTCCTCTGGACTCCGGCTTCTTATGCATCCTCAACCCTCCCTTCACCCCATCGTTGGCTGTGCCTTCAGCTGCCTAAACTCCACACTCTAAAATCCCTCCCATAACCTCTCCACCTCCATCTCCTCAAAACCAACCTCTTTGACTAAGCTTTTGGTCAGCCCTCCAAATCTCTCCCTTTTTGGTTCAGCATCTGTTTTCCTTCTTCCCCTGTGAAGCCCCCATAAGACGTTTTTCTACATTAAAAGGCGCTATACAAACGCAACGTGTTGTAATTTGCCATTTCAATCATTTGTGGCTTTTCTTTGTTCTGGGAACATTACGTCATCACATCCAGCTGGACCCAATCATTGGCTCTGAAGCAACATATACACATTTCAAACACTGTATCTTAAGTGAATAAAATATAAATATATGCCACAGCCTACAAAGCAGAGAGCTTAACTGATTCAAAACTCTCAGGTTTTCTGGCTTATACCATGTGGCTCGTACACAACAGTCTATAAATTTAGCTACTGGATTATAAGTGAAATCCTAACAGGTTAAAATCAGTCATCAAAACAAAACAGATTTTTTTTGGAGGAGTGAACTTTTGTATTAAGTTCATGTCCCTCAAGGGGGAATAGTAGTGCAGCATTTGACTGAAATGTTTTGTCCTCACTCTTCCCCAAAGTGTTGAAAAAGGTGTCACAGTTACTGATGGGGCAATCCCAGTGAGAACATTGTGCCTGACTTGACAGACCCCCTTAATTGGTGAGGCTCTAATTCCTCCCAGCCAGCATCCTGCATTACTTACAGTATCTCAACTGGTGTCACTCCCAGCTCCTTCACACAGGAACAGGTGTAGGCCATTCAGCCCCTCGAGCCCGTTTTGCCATTCAATTTATGTCATGGCTGATCTGTACCTCGACTCCGGTTACCCGCCTTTGCTCCATATCCCTTGATAAGCTTTGGTCAGGTTCAGCAAAGCTTAGTTTTATATAGCGCCTTCAGTGTAGCAAAACATTCCCAAACACTCCACAATTCAGGATCAGACGCCAGCAGGAGGAGAGGAGTAGAGCGGTTACCAAAAGCACAATCGAAGAGTAGTTTTTAAGGTGGCAATGAAGGTGGGGGAGGATGAAGAAAGGTGGAAGGGTTTTGGGAGAAAGTTGGGTGAGTGAGGTGGCTTAAGGCCCTGCCATTGATGATCGAGCACAGGGACAACAAAGGAGACCAGAGGATGCAAACAAATAAAGGCAGCAAGGTTTTGGATGAGCTGGCGTTTACATAAAGTGGAGTTCAGGAGGCTGGCAACGCAAAGCTTATGTTGGAGGTGACAAAGGGACGAATTAACTTTTTTTTTTGAGGACTTTTTTCTACGATAAAGGGCACTATATAAACAGAAGTTGTTGCGGTCGCTTTTAACAACTGTGGGGTGAGGTCGGGATAGAGACTGGTGATATTTCAGAAATGGAAAAGGGGCTGTCCTGATGATGGACTGGATGTGGAGTTCGAAGCTAAGCTTAGGCTCCAGCAGGATATCTCAGATTGCACACTGCCAGGTCGAACTCCATTAGGCACCCAGGAAAGGGAATGGAATCAGGGAATAGGGTGTTTCTGGCAGTGACTGAACAGAATGGCCTCAGTCCTGCCAGTGTTGAGCTGCAGAGAGTTCTGATTCACCCACAATTTGAGGTCAGACAGGCAATCGGACAACACAGCAACAATAAATGGTGGTGGTTGAGAGGGGAAATTGGGCATCATTGGCGTACGTACGAAGGTCGACTCCATGCTCACAGACAATGCCACTGAAGGGCAGCATTTGAGAAATAAAGAGGGATCGAGATTGAAACCTTGAAGGCAACAATCCAAGGAACAGGAGGAGAAACCTTTACAGGTGATGTGCTGGCGCCAGTGGGACAGGTGGGAATAGAACTGGGCAAGGGCAAGATCATGGAGATGGATCACTGAGGAGAGATACTGGAGGAGGATGGTGTGGTGAATGCTGCATAGAGATAATGCACCACAGTCACACAGAATGTTATTGGTGACTTTGACCAGGGCAGTATTAGTGTGGTTAATGGAATAGAAATAGGGAGTGGTGGGCATGAGGGTAAGTGATGGGCACGGAGTTGAGTGGCAACGATATGGTGCAGAACTTGAAAGGAACATTGGTGATGGCATGATGGTTGGAGAGGACAGAGTGAATCAAGAGTAGATTTTTTTTTTTAAAAAGCAGCAGTGATAATGGCAGTTTTGAAAGGCGAGGGGAGGGGGGAAAAAAAGACAGTGCCTGAAAAGAAGGAACAGTTTGCATTGCCATTCAGTGAGCGAGGAGATGCAGTCGAGTGGTCAGGAAACATGTGTGGTGGAGGGGAGGGCAGTGTTTAAGGGACACGAAGGAGAAGAGGAGAGGTGTCTCGCAAGGGCTGCAGTGGAGATTGGGCAGAGTTGCTGTACGGGGTGAAGTAGGGAAATGAGCAGAAGAGTTGAAGGAGACTGGAAGTATATGAATGGATTTGATACAAAGAAATCCATGAGCTTCTTGCACTTGGCATTAGATATGAGGGCAGAGGGGGCATGGAGGGATTTGTAGTGGAGAAGAGGTGGTTGGGATTTCTCTCGTTCTTTGGGGTGACCCTAGAATAACAATGATTTGAAAGAGATAAACGATGTGTTTTAAGGTCATTGAGCCAGAGCTGGCAACCAAGCTAAAATGAAGAAAGCACCATGTGGGTAATCACAGGGAGGAGAAGAACCAACATTTTTCATTACTGGACTATCTCACCAATTTGGTTTCCTGCTAACAGGACTGGAAAGGTTTCCAGAAGGGGAAAAAAAATATCTTCACCAAAAAAAGCCAAGTAAATAGAGAGGGCATAACCGGAAGGTCTTATCCAAATGCGTTGTTTGCAGTTATTCCAGTCACTAGTTTATTAACATAGGGCCAGTGATCACAGAGGCGTTTTTGGTTTGCTCACATTCCTTCTTCACACAAAGGGAAACTCTCCTCCAAAAAGCTGTTGAGGCTGGGGGTCAGTTGAAAACTTCAAAAGATTGATAGGTTTTTGTTGTTAGGCATAGAACCAAGACGAGTAGATGGAGTTAAGATACAGATCAGCCATGATCTAAATGAATGCCGGAACAGGCACGAGGGACTGAATGGCCTACTCTTGTTCCTAAATATTCATAGCATAACGCAGCTATAAAACAGTGTATGCTCCAACTAACTGTGAGCAATGTCACTGGAGGTCTATTTAAAAATAAGATGTGCACAGATCATTCTTGTCCATCACACTTGAGGCAACACACAGTCTGATGCAAATGTCAGTTGTCACATTTTTTTTTAAAAGCAATGGCAGCCATTTGCAATTGCAGGGAAACTTTCCAGGAGCACAAAATTCTAGAGCCATAAAGTCTGCTAGCTCTTCATTTTAGCTTTGTTTGTGGGAAGGCTAATGTTAATGTCCAATCTCAATAGAATTAACATTTGAATAAATGTGTCTTTTATCAATTAGAATTTGTAGCCTTAAAAATAACAATCTACACTTTACCAGAATACATTGTTTTTTTAAATTGTAGTATATAATCTTCCTGTCCTTATACAAACAGCACCGCAAGAGATTCACTAGTCTATGTACTAAAGCCTTATGTCTACTGCACGAATGTCACATACCAGGTATCACACTTCGTTACAGATGCAAAACAATTTTTTTTAAAAAGTAAAGTTTGTTATTGACCTAGAGCCTGAATTTACAATTGCTCTCTGATTGACCTCAGCAAATTGTACAAAGCTATAATTACCTGGATTTGCCCATTTAGGGAAATGGACTTAAAAGGCACAGGCTTGTTATCTAAGCATTACAAACTTGCTCCAGACCCAAGATTACTCGGGCATAATTCCACGGAATAAATCCACGCGTGTATTTAAGAATTTATACCTCTCATTCAAAAGGTTTAAATGGGCTGCAATTGCTACATCAATTTTTTTTTCAAAACCAGCTTTAAAAAAAAAATGGACATTCACAACAAAACTTGCTTTTATAAACAGTAAGGATAGAAATAAGAATACAATTTGTACAAAAAATGAAGAGCTTAAGACATGCAATGACAAGGTTCTGTGAGCAACACTGCAATCAGTTTGGACTTTCTCCTAATAATTCTAACTCAAACTAATCACAGCGAGGCAGTTTCCATAGGACAACCAGTCTCCTATGAACCAAAATCTTTATACTTGCTCAGAGTAGGACCAACAGTTACCCATAAATTACAATGCAACACAGCGGAGATTACTTGGGATACACACCTCTCCTGTCTTCCAACCACACCACCATGTTCTGGCTAAAACCAATAGACTATTTATAAATAATACAGAAGTAACAAGGCACAGCAGGAAACTTAGTACAATATTTAAAAACAAAGCAAGAAATCAGACCACCAGGGGTTAAAATAGCTGCTTTACAACACATTTATTACACAGTCCAGTAATCTATGAGAGTGTTGGATGAGAGGGAGTCTTTTGTGGACTTCTTGAAGTGTTGTTCTAAGGCAGCAACACCTCGTGGAATCAAATTGCACACGTATACTGAACTGCACTAAAGCTGCTGAGAAAAGTCTGCAGTTTATCTTTGAGATCCAAAGGCCTCGGAATAAAGATCGATCAACCAAGTTGAAAAGAACTTCCCGTGTGTAGAATGACTTCAGCAGATGTTCCCACCTCATCTGATCACGTATTTATTAATGTTTTGACCATATATTATCTCAGTTAGTACCTAAAATAAAACTTCTGTCTCTGAACTATTTCACAGATCAAATCTGGCCTTATCCCACAGCCAGCTGGTGTTCAGGCCATCCTCTTGGAAGTTGACTTCCCTTTTCCAGCTCCATCTTAACTCTAGTTATTACAAAACTATATGACCCAAGATAAAGAAATTTCCCATTTGACGGAGGACAAAATCTCTTTCATCACACCATCCTCTCTGGCACTACTCAGGCATCTGCCTTCAATAAAATGGCATCGCTGCAGAGAAAAATAAACTTGGAGCTCACGAAATGCTCATTGCAAAAAGTAAAAGTGTTCAAAAGCATAACATACCAAGCCTGCTTATAATATGTAAGGCAGTATACCATGCTGTACCAGCATGTTATAGGAGTGCTCCAGTACATTCTGAGCACTCCTGTACAAAAGTCAGTGAGTGAATAAATAAATAAATCCTTGTGGCACTTCTGCCTAGTTCACTTGCATTGGTACTCCTGGTGCTATCCCAATGGCTCTTTTGGTAAAGGCATTCTCCAGCATGAAACTCAGCCATACACCCTATGGTTCATCCCCTCAGTGTGTGCCAAGTCAGCTGATCTCAGCCAGAGCAGGACAAGGGTGCTACAATTGTCCTCAGTGCCCCGAGCTAGGGAACGGAGGGGGAAAAAAAGTCAGTCAGGGTTCCTGCTCCTGATCGCTATCCAGTGAACCTTGCTGAAAAGTGGACTGTTTCCACTGGCAGGAGGGTCAGTAATCAAAGGACACAGAATTAAGGTAATTGGCAAAAGAACCAGAGGAGAGATGAGGAGAATTTTTTTTTTTTTTTACAGTGAGTTATGATGATCTGGAATGCAATGTCTGAAAAGGTGGCAGAAGTTGATTAGATAGTAACTTTCAAAGGGAATTAGATATATACATGAAAAGGAGAAATTTGCGGGGCTATGGGGAAAGAGCAGGGGAGTGGGATGAATTAGATAGCTCTTTCAAAGAGCCAGTACAGACATGATGGGCTGAATGGCCTCCTTCTGTGCTGCATGTTTCTATGTGTGCAAGTTGAGAATAAGTCTCAGTTCAATACCTCCATTGGGGAACAGCCTGCTGACTTCGCCATCTAGGCTCACACGTGAAGAATGGCCACTTGGATGAGATACTAGAGGGTGGCCAGCATCAAACAGAGTCATGAGAAACAATTATTGGCAAATTTCAATTCTTGGTTGTACGTAAGATGGCAGTGTTTCTACATGCTCAACTTTCAAAGCATGCATTGTATACTCATTGTTTTATAAAGTCTGATTTTTATCACCTTCATAACTTATTAGAATAATGATTATCATGCAAAATAAACCAATGTTTCAAAATCATAAATCCCAAGGTAACACATTTTAGTCTGTTAAAAGAGTTCTTTATGGATCGATGTTGGAATGGGTCCAGGGTCACATCACTAACCCAAGTATGTCAAACCTTGGGTGTATTCAATAGTTTTTGTGTCATCAGAAATTAATGTGCCAGTAATAGTGGTATTGGTTTTAGTGCAATGCAGAGTGAGTAGACCTTTATTATCTGACAGGCAACCAATACACTCTTCATCCAAGAGCAAGAGTTCTACACATTCGTGCTTGCATTCATGTGCAGAGTTCTATTCACTGGCTTCCAAATGCTAGTTACATTTTAAAATTGGAGGACAGCTGGTGTGATTATTAGTTACTACTAAAATAAAATGCTATTTTTTTAAAAAGCTCCAAATTGAATTTTTAAAAGTTCACAGGTGATCTGAGGGGGCAACTATGGACATTTTAAACACTTGGTCATGCAGCAGAATGCTAGTTATACTACACTGCAGACAAAACTAAGGCACATATTGCTTGCTACAATCTCAGCTGCTGCCAACTTGAAAGTTAATACGGGCTCTGCGGCAACGCACAGGTCATCTGCATTAGTCCAAAAGCAGGAGCAGGACAGGCCTTTGTTTGTAGGCAGGCATCAACACTATCATTGGCCTCAGTGCCCTGGAAGGGTAGGTTTATTTTCTTAAAACAATCTGGAGTTCCCATTCCAGTGACTGCTGGAAAGCCGCTGTGTCAGGACAGGAGTCCTGCTCAGCTCCAACGGGCCTATAACTTGCAACACTCACAGCCCAGGCTCACACATGTAGAATGGCCACGTGGCTGATCTATGGGAGGGCACTTCAGTGCAATACTGGGGGAATGCTGCACTGTCAAAGGTGCCGTCTTTTGGATGAGACGTTAGAGCAGTCGGGGCCTCAGTTTCTCAGGTGGATGTAAAAGACCCCACGGCACTATTGGAACAGCAGGGAAGTTCTCCCCAGTGTCCTAGCCAACGTTTGTCCCTCAACCAACATCACTAAAACAGGTTATCTGGTCATTATCTCATTGCTGTTTGTGGGACCTTGCTGTGCGCAAATTGGCTGCTCCGTTTCCAGACATTAGAACAGCAACTACACTTCAAAAGTACTTCAATGGCTGTAAAGCACTTTGGGACGTCCCGAGGTTGTGAAAGGCCCTATATAAATGCATGTTCTTTCTTTTTTCTTTAGTCAGCACAAACAGAAGAGAGAAAGAAAATTGGAGTCAGGAAAAAGAAAATGGAAAAATATTGATAGAATTTATACTTAATATATGCTCTTACACATGTTACAAGCATGAGCATTGACAGCATTTCTGCACCATTTATGAACAGAGGACAGAGATCATGCCGGGCCAGAAACTACCCCCTCCTATCGGCAGAGTATCCTCTCATCAGCATCATTGTGCTTTCTGTTGACAAGCAGATTTTCCTCCATTTCCACAAATAAATTATTGGTCCCATTCGAGGTGATCCAATATATTCCCAATACAGTATTTGAAATTCAAGTTATCCCAAGCTAAAGTTCATTGGAATGTTTGAATCAAAACATAAACCACCTTAAGATATTAGACAAAAATGGAAATGAAATCCGTTGCCTGTTCTGTTAAGTTATTGCAGAAAGCTGCCTTATGCTTTCCTTATTTAGAAAGGATGTGTCAAAATGTGTACGGAATCTACATTAAAACCCATCTTGCCTGGACAGCATGCAGTATTTTATAAAACTCCACTTGGAAGCAGGTCAGCACCGAAAGCAACTTCTTCAGTGTCTCCCCTAGCTCTACGATTGCAAAAGGTTAGCTGAACCCATACATAGTTAAATGCCTCCAAGCGCAGTTTTAATTTTTGTCTTAATTTTTTTTTCCAGAATGGAAGAAACTAAAAAGGAAAGATGATTTCTATCTTGCACTTCATGAAAAGAACAAAAGGCCTTGTTTGACTTTGAACACATTATCGTTCTAAAAATGACAGAATTGGATATTTAGCACCACATTTTATAACACATTAAAAAGGTGTATAGCAAGACAGACTCTGATGAGTTTTATTTTAACAAGGCATTTAGTTTTACATTTTGAAAGTCAGACACTATTAAATGAAGCTGATGGTAGATCTCTAGTTTGTAAATGCTTTTTACTGCATCTGAATTACATGTGACATAAAAATTGATGCAATAAATAGAAAAAAATGAAATGGCAGTGAAACTTAAAAATGCTCGCAAGAGGTAAACTCAGTGGTCAAAATAAATACATTTGAGAGGCATTTGCATTAAGCTGTAAAATTATTAAAATTCTACCTTTGTCCTGCAGATTTCTTTTCCATTTTATAAATTAGCTTAACAGGAGACGTTCTCTAAATTGCAAATTTAACATTTCATATTAACAACACGATTCACAAAACAAAAATTGCAGTATGCAACAATTATTAAATGAAAAAACAGTCACTTAAGATCAGACATGAAAATAAAATATTGTGTATCTAGATGGACTTGGAGGAAATCTGACATTCATTCCATTACAGAATGCCGACAAAATTCCAGCTCCTCTCAGCAGCAGGAGACTGTGAACTGAAAGCTCCGTGAAGAGTCTCAGAAATCAGATTACGGCAAAGTTCTTGGGAGTCAGATCCCAGTCCTCCAGTAGATGCAAAAGACGTTGGAAGTTTTTTTTTTCTGGACAGATTTTAAGACGGGGGTGGAGTGAACCTCTTTAAAAAGGAGGCTACCACTCAGCACAGGGGATTTGCTGGAAGGTAAATCAGACACAATACAGAGGACACAGACAACAACTTGCATTTATATAGCACCTTTAACATAGTTAAACATCCCAAGGCACTTCACAGGAGCATAATCAGACAAAACATCGATACCGAGCCAAAGAAGATGTTAGGATGGGTGAGGAGAGAGAGGTGATGAGGCAGAGAGGTTTAAGAAGGGAATTCCAGAGCACAGGAGCTAGACGGCTGAACAAGGTATAAATTCTATAACTATTAATGCATTACTCATAAAATGAACAACAAAATCTTCCCAACATTTGATAAAAGTTTTAATATGAATAGAATTGGTCAATAAAGTTAAACAATTTGTCTCTAACAGATTAGGAATTTTGCAATTTTTCTGTTGAAGAATAAAAGGCAAGGAAAAAAATGTGAAGTAACTTTTAATTTTGACCAGTGCAAGGGTAATATTTATAGATTTGAATAAACTTCTCAAGGCAACATTAAAACCAGATTTCTGTCTCACAGCTGTAAAAAATGCATCTGGGTAACGCTGTGAATTAAATTCATACTGACCAGAAACTAAACCCACAAGTTTTAACAAACTCATGAAATTAATCAAAAACAGCAGCCATTCAAAAAAGATGACTCCACAGCAGTGCTGTCCACATCCTCACTGCGCTTTCCAGCTTGACTTCATCTCTCAACAGATTGATTTGCAAAAAATGATACATTATTTCTGACTGGCTGCACATGAGCTAGCAAGAGATTTAAAAAGGTAACCGTGGGGAATTTCCCAGTGCTGAGCTGCCCCACAAGATTGACTCCATTACACTGAATACTCCCTCTATATTATTTTAGATGACTGTACAAAAAGTTTGAGAAGACTTGCATTTATATAGCATCTTTCACTACCTCAGGATGTCCTTAAGATTACAAACAAAGATTACAGAAATGAGTCCTCATCCATCTCAATGGATTGCTATAATAAACTAATGCAATCGCCATTGTTTTTTTTAAGCTAAATAAAGGTGCATTCACATCTGTATCGATGCGAAGATGCTTCGTTTCACACAGAGCCTTTATTATTGTGTAAATACAGCCTGAATTTGGAGTCGGAGCCCCACAGAACAAGGCTCCTTGGGGAAGCTCGTCTAACTCAGCTTCACTTTGGAGTCAGTTCAGGCCTTAACACCAGATTTACACTCCACACGTTTAGCACCAGTGTGAAGCTAAAACCACTTCATCCCAGCACTAAACTTGTCGTGTGAATGAATGGCAGGATGAAACTGGTAAAATCTTTACTGGAGCATATAATTATGTACTATCTTGTCTTTGTGTCGATCAGTCTTGGCAATATTAGCATGTTGAATGGTTAAAAACTTAGCGAGAAATATTTTAACATAACTCTCAATATAAAGTTACGTTATGTATTTTCTTACTTTACCTTTACCTGGCCTTTGTGTATTTTTGAACAGAGAAAGTAGTTACAAAGACAGAAACAGTCGTTCCTCATTCCCAAAGACCAAAATATTTTTTTCCTCTAAAAAGGCATTTAGCATTCCCTCACTGCAAATTTGTTTAAGTGCAACAGTGGTTTTAACAATCTTTCAACAAGATCTTTTATAATTAAAAACAAAAGCCATTTTGAAAGTCTGTTTTAAAAGGGAGTTGACGACACTGTTGGAATTTTTTTTGCGAAGAAAAACTGAAAACTGATACAAATTTTGATTTTTTTTCCTTCAGGATATAAAGTTTCCCAGTGCCAGACAAATCTTAAAATCAAATGAAAACATGACAAAAAGCATCAGGCTCGTTCCAATCAAAAGTTCTTCTAGGTTTTAACTGACTTGAGTTAGGAGAATATGAGTGAAGGCACTGACGTTCAGTTTACAACAAACTTTAAACGTTTTCCTGGATCAAAAGCATATCTCAGCCTCAAGGAGAGAGAAAAAAAAATTGCCAACCAGAGTAGAAGCTGGTGAAAAAGTACGAGTCTGTCCTAACAAATGCCTTCAGATAATCCACTTTTACAAAATCAAAATTCCTCCCTCTGCCCCCACTGCAAAGAAATGCTGCTGTTGCTAAGTTTTCCCACTTTATCCGACTTGTATTTACAATCTATGGCTAAAAATAGCAACAAATGATCCATTTATAACTCAGGACGTGGTCTGCTTTCCAACCCAGCACCGCCTATAATTTGAGTTCCTTACATTCTTCAGGAATGAAGTCAGCCATTCATTTAAAGAGACAGTCACTCCAAGTGACTCTTTCTCCACTCCCCCCCCCAGTTCACTTTTTGTTTCACCAAAGCTAAAAAAAAAATCAAACACAAATTTTTAAAAAAGATTGAATGTTCAGTTCTACCAAACACAGAAGCTATCAACAAAAAGAGGATTTCTTTGAATTCTAACGAAGCTTAAAATCCATACTATTGATCAGGAATTATCACTTTCTTCAGCTTATAGCTAGTATTCTTTTTGCATTCCCTTGTCCTTGCTACATCTCCCCCCTTCTCCTAATAAAACACCCTTTCCTCAGTGTAATTCTAGTAAGATTTTACTCATCACTGGAGAATTTAGAACAAAATCAGGAGACTGCGGAGGACGAACCAGCTAGCCTTCATCTCCACGTTATATGACTCAATTCGACAAATTATTGAACAGAGTGCATTATTAGAGTTTGCAAAGTCTGTCTGCAAACCAGCAGGGGAACTACACCTTTATCAGTAATCCAATCTGTTTTTCCTCCTCTCCTGAAGGTACTGACCTTTGCTTGGGTACGGTTTAAAAGCACCAGTTTGGCCAATTGCCATTCTGCAGCTATGAGCCTAGACAGTGAACACAAGCAGGCTATTGAACTGTAGGGGCCATCACAGCTAGCTCAATTCTGTGCTTACCCAACAGCCACAAGTGTACTTTCCTGCAGGGGTAAATGGATAGTTTTAGGAAGCATGAACATTGGCTGCTTTTTCTCCTCCCTGGGCAAGGAGCACCAAGGCCAACTGTACTACTGGAACTTACATTTATAGATCACCTGTAACATAGGAAACATCCCAAGAGGGGAAAAAACAGACTCAAAGCCAAAAGAGAGATTAGCAAGGGTGACAAAAAGCTAGTCTTTAAAGACTATTAAAGGAAGAGAGGGAGGGGGTTGGAGGGGGTGCGGAAGAAGCGAATTCCAGACTCTGACCCAAGCAGCTAAAGCTACAACCGCCAATGATGGCGCACAGGAGGTTGGAGTCAAAGGATTGGAGAGTTTGGCAGTGTTATGGGGCTTGGGAAAGTTTCAGGAGATGGGGAGGGGCAAGGCCATGGTGTGATTTAAACACAAGGATATGAATTTTAAATGTGAGGCACTGGGGGATCAAGAGCTAATGTAGATCAGCAATGATGGGGTGATGGCAAACCGAAACTAGTATGTAACAGAATACAGATAGCAGAGTTTTGGAGGAGCTGACGTCAATGGAGGTTGGAAAATGGGAGGCTGGCCAGACAAGCATTGAAATAATCAAGTCTGGAGGTGACAACGGCATCGATAAGGGTTTCAGCAAAAGCTGGGCTGAGGTAGGGACAATGTTATGGAATTGTAACTAGGCAGTATTTGTGATGGAGAGAATATGGGGTCAGAATCTCGGCATCCTGTTCGATCTCCAGCTAAGGTAGCAAACAGTCTGAGACAATGGCCAGGGGGAATTGAGTTGGTGACAAGAGTAAGGAGTTTGTAGCATGGCGTCAAAACAATGGCTTCAGTCTTCCAAATGGTTAGATGGAAAAAGTTACAGCCCAACCAGAACTGGATGTCGGACAAGCAGTCTGACAGCACGGAGGCAGTGAAGGGATTGAGTACGGGGTGGAGGTGTAGAGCTGGGCGTCTTTGGCATACATGTGGAAGCTGACCCCTTGGGTTGAAATGATATTGCCAAGGGGAAGGATGTAAGTCAGGAATAGCAGGTTGGATCCTTTGAGGAGTCCCAGGGTGGGAAAAGATGCCATTGCTAAAAATACTCTGGCTACAATCAGATAGGCAAGAATAGTCCCATGGAAGTGGGCAAGAGGAGAGGCAGTGGAGGAGGATAGTGTGATCAACTGTACCAAAAGATGCAGAGAGGTCAGAGATAATGTACCACATGTATAGTCACAGAATGTTGACCACGACTGGTTATGGCCATTTTGGTGCTGTGGAAGGAGCAGGAACTTGACTGGAAGGATTCAAGCAGGAAATTGCAAAAAAAAAATCCAAGGACTACACAGAGAAAGGAAAGCCATGCAAATTCACTCTCAGGTATCACCTGGTAACTAGTCACAGAGGAGTAGAGGCCTCACAGCTGGTCACCAGCCTACAATCTAACCAGGACAGCGAGCATACCGGAAAGGGGCAAAAACAATATGACTTTCACAAGCAGATGGCAAATGGTGCTTTGTAATTTGTCCATCCCAACGAGGTGAACAAAAAATGGCTAATTTCATTTATGTGGCAATAAAAAGCACTTGGAAACTAATAGTGAAAGTGAAAGATGGACAGATAAAACCTTTCTCCTTCTCTCTCTCTCTCTGGCACTGTGTTTCTGCATCCCTTGTCGCAATTTGAGGTAAATTCTATTTTTTTTAAAAAAGGTGTTATTCAGAAAAAGAATGTGTTTGTCGTAGGGATTGGCAATTAATTTTCTGGCTTCCAAGAATTTGGGGAAATTCTGGAGCTCCTTCCTATTTCAGTTATCAACAAACCCTTTAGTGTATTAGAATCCCATTAGAACAAAAACATTTCATTGACTGCTGGGGGTTGAAGTTAACCAATTTTGGTCCCTTTACCTTCCCTGAAATTTTTTCACTGCCAGCATTTCCAAAGCTTTTCAGACTATCCCATGACACAGAGCAGCATACGTTCCCCACTTTCCTCCCCACCCCCCAACACTTCCAGTAATACCGACATTATTCATAAAACACTCACTTTTGTATATTATGAGGTGCTTTTAACCTTGCAATCTTATCAAATGCAATGCAGAAATCACAAGAGCCTCCACTGACTGCAAACTCTGTACACATTTAAACTTGTTCTGGATTACTCTGTCAGAAGGACAACTTTCCCTTATATTTATTCCAGTAATCAAGTTACAAACAGCCTCAAACTTACATCTGCATTGTCAATTATTGTATGGAATGTAGCTGCTCTTAGTCCAAGCCTTGTGTTTCAGTGCCGTAATGAAGGAATGCTGCATTGTTCGAGGTAACATCTTTCAGATTGGACGTTAAGCCAAGGCCCCATCTCTCTGTTCAGGTGGATGTAAAAGACATCCTATACGAAGAGCAGGGGAGTTCTCCCGCTGTCCCGGCCAACGTTTATGCCTCAATCAACATCTCCAGAAACACATTAACTGGTCATTTATCGCGGGATTATTTGAGAGTCCTTATTGTGCACAAATTGGCTGCCAAATAAGTGAGTACACTTCTAAAGCAATTAATTGGCTGCAAAGCACTTTGGGACATCCTGAGGATGTGAAAGGCGCTATACAAGTGTGAATTCTTTCATTCTTTCTTGGTAGCTGCAACCCAAGAAGCACGAGGTGCAGGGATCAGGGGTTACAGTTATGAAGTGAGATTCAAGAAGGTGGGGCTGAGAAGGTTATGAGGTGACCAGATAGAAGTCCTCAAGATTTGAATACTGACAAGATTGTTTTCACTTATCTGCGATTCAATGAGAGGACAAAAATTTAGAATAATCACAAAAAGGATTAAAGAGAAGGATCAAAAAAAAATTGCTTTATTGTGTGTGTTTGGAATGTAGAGAACCACAAATCGAGTCAAAGCAGAGTTCATAAATTCTTTTAAAAATGAGAACTGGACAGTTGCTGGAAAAAGATTAATTTTGAAGGGCACGGGGAGCAAGCAAGAGAATGTAATTAGAGTTAGTGGCTGATGGGAAAAACCAACACTAGCACAGACTCGATGGGCCAAACGGCCCTTTCTTGTGCCCTAACATTCTACAAGTATAAAAATCTTGCAGAACTGCCCTGAAATGGATATGGACTATAGATGGAATATTTTTAGACTGAACGATTGACGACATTAATGCAGTGTGAATATTTTCTTCAACTTCAGTAACAGATTGAGATGAAAGTCTGGTGTGCCCTCCTAATTCCCAATGATGGATGAATGCAGTCCTTGTGTTGCTGCTAAAGCTTCTTCCCTTTCCCCCACCCACTTGAAGCTTACATAATGCCCACTTGCTTCATCACAAACAAAACTTTTCTTTCTAACAGTACAACTTTTTGGGCGATTCACTTTGTAGCACACTAGATTGGTGCAGCATTAATAAACAAATCACCTTCCCTAATGCTCAGTTGAAAAACGTGCTGATAAAGATGGGGTGCGGCAGTGTAGTGGTTATGTTGCTCGACTAGTAATCCAGAGGCGCAGACTAATAATCCAGAGAACTTGAGTTCAAATCCTGCCGTAGCAGTTTGAGAATTTGAATTTAATTTAAAAAGTCTGCAAATAAAAAGCTGGTCTCAGTAAAAGTAACCATGAAGCTGCTGGATTGAAGTTAAAAACCCAACTGGTTCACTAATGTCCTTTAGGGAAGGAAAACTGCCGTCCTCGCCCTGTCTGGCCTACATGCGACTCCAGTCCCACACCAGAGAGCAATCAACCAGGTTGAAGTGGCCTAGCACACCACTCAGTTGTATCAAACCACTTTGCGCAACAATAAATGCTGGCCTCGTCAGCGACTCCCATATCCTGAGAATTTTTTTAAAAAGCGAACAGAACAGAGTTTGAAAGTCCCAGGTTCAGTGCAGAGTTAGTCGTTCTCAGCTGGGACTGTATAGTTGGCCTCAGTGCCCTGGACTAAGAGGAGAGAAAATAAAAATCAGATTTCCTACTCCTGAGCACTATCCAGTAACCCTGCTGGAATGTGTACTAATGGAGCACTGGTTCAAACTCAACTATGATGCCTCCCCACTATTAAATAGCCTGTCAATATTTACTGTGTTCTTTGGTGGTGATCTTGTCTCACACGGATATACAGCCATTTTGGGACGATGAAGAAAAAGAGAAGCTTGACACAGAATTGGAGAGTCATCCTGGGCCACTTTTAAACATCTAGTTACACAGCTACACCGACAGGTCCGGCATCAACAACAACTTACATTTATTTGGCACCTTTAACGTAGTAAAACGTCCCAAGGCGCTTCACAAGAGCTTAAGCAAACACAAATTGACACCGAGCCAAAGGAGGAGACATTAGGACACGTGACCAAACGCCTGGTCAGAGGTAGATTTCAAGAAACATCTTTAAAAAGGAGAGAGGTGGAGAAGCTTAGGAAAGGAATTCCAGAGCTTAGGGCCTAGATAGTTAAGGCACGGCCACCAATGGTGGGGTGAAGAAAGTCAGGGATGCACAAGAGGCCAGAATTGGAGGAATGCAGAGTTCTTGGAGGGTTGTAGGGTTGGAGGAGGTTACAGAGATAGGGAGGGGCAAGGGCATGGAGAGATTTCAACACTAGGAAGAACATTTTAAATCTGATGCATTCGTGGACCAGGAGCCAATATAGGTCAGCGAGCACAGGGGTGATGAGTGAGCAGGACTTGGTGCGAGTTAGAATACAGGCTGCAGAGTTTTGGACGAGCTCAAGTTTGTAGAGAGTGGAAAATGGGATGCCGGCCAGGAGAGCGTTGGAATAGTCGCGTCTGGATGTAACAAAGGCATGGATGAGGGTTTCAGCTGCACATGGGTTGAGGCAGGGGCAGAGATGGGCGATGTTACAGAGGTGGGGAGCAGGCGGTTTTGGTGATGGAGAGGATATGGAGTCTTAGGTTGCCAGCTCTGTTTGGACATATTGCTGGAGGTTTCATCACATGACCTCCTGGCTCCAACTGCCCCAACCCCACACTCCCACCATTGGTCACCCAACATGTCCATCCTCATGATGCCCCACCTTTCTATGCCAATTGGAATGTGAACAGACTCTTCATTACCCGATTGGAAGATTCTTCACTGTCAGTCAATTTAAATTCAATTAATTAAATAAAAATCTGGAATTAAAATACTAGTATCAGTAATGATGGCCATGAAACTACCAGATTGTCGTAAAAACCCATCTGGTTCACTAATGTCCTTTAGGGAAGGAAACCTGCCGTCCTTACCCGGTCTGGCCTATATGTGACTCCAGACCCACAGCAATGTGGTTGATTCTTAAATGCCCTCTTAGGGATGGGCAATAAATGCCGGCCTTGCCAGCGACGCCCACATCCCGTGAACGAATAAAAAAAAGTCAACAACCTATTTTCCCATGTCCAATATTTATATAACTAATATACAAAAGTGTTCAAAGAAAAATTTTTTTTAATTGTTTTTATTGCCCCAATGATTTTTCTCCTTGGTTGCTCACAGCAGTGTGTCCTGGAGATTAGTTTTTAAATTCCTGGAGACTCCAGGGCAATCCTGGAGGGTTAGTAACCCTAATGGAGTTGGAAGCTCAGCTCATCAAGTCCAGCAACCTTCTGCTTGGAGGTTGCAAGACTGGGGGAAGGGGAAGTAACACCTCAAGAATAAATCCTATTTCAGATGGGATTTCTATCCAGACTGATGGGATGAAAATCTCCATGGTCTGCTGGCTGTAAAAGGTCATGTGAAAAGCTTCAATCCATTTCCTGGTGCACTTAACTCCTAAACACAGAGGCTACTGGTGTGGGAAATGGAAAACATACTGGTGCACTCCTGGGGCTGAGGCAAAGTGTAGGGAGCCTCACCATCTATCTAATCAGAGTCGGGACTGCTTCATGCCTGAAATGGGAAAGTGCTCCACTTCACCTACAAGTACATGGTTCAACGAGAAAGGAGACAACAACTTGAACAAACAGAATTTCTGGATCCTTCAAAAATGTTTTTCATTACAACTAGAATCTGAAAGGGTTAAAAGGTTGGACTCGCCCCCACACAGAAAAGTGCTTTTGTTAAAAATAGCTTAAATAGGCAGACTGTCTGTCTATTCTCCACTCCAAACATCAAGAGCCTCCCTAGCTTTGTCCACACAAGGTGATTAATTTCCAATTTTTAATTTTGTTGTTGCTTCCAGCAATACCAAGACGTAAGGTGTTGGATTAAGTGCTGCTCCGCGGCTAATAAATACCATAGAGGTTTTCCAGAGAAAGAAAGCAAAATATAAAATGAAACAATGAAATGGCACGGCGTATGACTGAAAATAATCAAAAAAAAAACATTCAAATGGCTGTATTTCCACAAACAACACACTGATAGAGCTCATCCTTCATAAAGTAGAGAACATTTGGCTCAAACTTAAACAGCTCTTATTAACACCAGAATCATGAAGACAAAGTCCATTTTGGCCTTTCCCCCAGTACCTAATGGCATCACAGCAAAAACAATAGTCGTTCCCAAAAAACAGGATGCACTCCCCCAGTTCTTAATGCTCAACCTATCGTCATTCACCTTGGCCTGGTATATATGTCACTTAGCCAGTGAAATCATAGAATGGGGGGGGGTGGGGGGTGGTGAGGGGGGAGTCCGGAGAAAGGGGAAGGGGAATAAAAAGCCATTTTAATCCCTGGTCTTTGCTGAGTTAGCCAATCCTTGACTCGCAGTTGGAGAGCTGTAATTGGTCTCAGCAGCCTGTGCTAAGTGAGGGGGGGAAAAAAAAGAGATCACAAATTAAAGCTAAAAAGTACTCTATGTTAACTGCTCATTGATTTGCATATAAAATTTTGTGTATTCATTTGACTAAATGGTGCTTTATCACATTGGTGACTTGTGCCCCTATGCTGGTTGCTCACTGACATTTCCTACACAAACTAAAATGAAGTCTCCAGCATGTTGCAACACAACTCTTAGTGTCTCTGGAATTTTCTATCAGAAGGTGAGGGCCTGGAAATTCTGACGAGACCATTTTTGGGGGAACACACAGGGAATCTGAATGGTAAGGCCTGAGGCGCACCCGATTTCGGGCCTTGGGTCTCACTTCCATTGCGCCGGTGATCTACCTGCCACTGTCCACAGCGAAGCAGGATTGAAGATCAGGTTGCTGCGATGCCAGCAACGGTCCTCAGGTAAGTGAGGAAGGGGGGCAATCGGGTCGGAGGTAGTGGTGGCTGGGTTTGGGCAGAAAAAGAGAGAAGCGGCTACTTGTTTTCTTTGGCCTTCTCTTCCTGGCCCCACAGTCAGGTGGAGAAACTTCCTTTGTTGGTTGCGGCCCTTTAAGGATTGCCTGTTGGGCCGCATGTAGACCTAATTGTTCTTCCCCCCCCCCCCACACCGCCGCCAAGCCACCAAGTGCATCCGGCGCCACTCAGGGTAAGCCAATCCTGCAGTGGGGGCCTCAAGCAAGCATTCGACCTCTTATTTGCATATGCAAAGGGTCAAAGACCTGTTTCAGGCGTGGGCACCGCATGGAGATTTTTTTGTTCTTTACCAATATGGCGGGCGGCACACTTCCGGCTCATAATGAGAATGTGCTTCCTGCCCGCCATATTGGAAACGCAGGAGTCTATAACGTACCCGAAAAAAAGGTACTGCGTGGCTGAATTTCTAGGCCGAGGTCTCTTCTGTCCTCCAGCTCCCGCTTGCATATTACAGAAAAAGGTGCCTTAGCTTGTGCCAGTTGAAAACACAAATTCCTTTTTTCCCCACAAGCTGGTTGTAATTATAACCTCCTTAGCATCCATTTAGAACACGGAAATTTATAATGCAATGTTAATAGGTTTAATACACATATTGGACCACTCAGGAATCTCATAAAACATTTATATTGCTTCATCGTGAATTTCAATGCAATGAGGTTCAAACACTTATTAGATGCTCCAAATTGTCATAAATTAAAAACAGGGAAAATTAGCCACATTCACCCAGTTCCACTGATGATAAAATTGTGACGTAGCTCTAGAAATAAAGTGTCAAAGCCAAATTTTTAACCCAACAATTGATTAGCAGAAAGGGTTTGCTGTTGTGTTAAACAAGTCAAAAAACAGTGATCCTCACCAGCTGGTATGCTAGTTTTAATTCAACTATTTAACTATTGTTACTGACATTAATCCAGCTCTCTTACATGGTTACGGTCAGTAACTCTTCCCAGCCAGTTCTCATAATGACTAAATAGGCACAGCCTGTTTAAATAAAAATATCCAGAAGTCAGAGCTTGAGAAAAATGCTAAAACATGTTGCTAAATCTCTATATACTCAAGTATTTTTCTTTTAAGTAATTGAGATTTCCACTTTTCTGCACAGTTTATTTAAGTATAAAATGCACGCTCTAAATTGACAAAACATTTGATAACCCAGATTTTAAAATTGCTGAGTGTCCCTTTTGAGTAACCTCATTGACCAGGCAGTAACCACAAGACTGATCCAATTGATAGGTGTCTGTTTTTACCCTTCTTTTCATCAAGTTCCAATGCCACCCCCTCCCCCATCCCATAACTACAAAACTCTCTGGCCAAAGCAGCTGAGAGGACATCTAACAAGCCTCTGCCAACGATGTTCTGAGAGTGCTCACTGGGAGGCATTCAACATCAGTCTCGCTAACGGGAGCTTTCCCCTCCCCTCCATGTTTTTGTCCACCTTTACTGAAGACACTGCCTTCAACAGGATCATCGGCTTCCCTCACATTTAAGTGACCATTCCTCACGTGCACACAGCCATCAAGCGTCAGAGGATATTCAACCTCGAGGGACGTAAAGCAAAGCCCAATTGTGTGCTCATTTGATGTCCATTCACAGGTACCAGAAGGGGGTTCGCTGAACTCTCGTCGCAAGTGAGAACTGTGACTGAAATTTTCCTTTCCCAGAATCGCTACAACCAATTATTGTGCCTCAGTTGCCAGTCGGGGAGGGAGGGGAATGAATAAAAATCCTTAACAGGACTTGGTACATAACAGGATATGCAATGACTCTGGGAAGGTGCCATTGAAAAGAACTCCTCCCAACTGGTTACGTGCAACATAAACTTTATAGAATCATACAGCACAGGAGGCGGCCATTTGGCCCATCATGTGTGTGCTGGCTCTTTGAAAGAGCTATCCAAGTAGACCCATTCCCCTACTCTCTTCCCCATAGCCCTGCAAATTGATCCTTTTCAAGTATTTATCCAATTCCCTTTTTAAAGATTACTGCCTCTACCACCCTTTCAGGCAGTGCATTCCGGATCATAACAACTCACTGCGTAAAAAAATTCTCCTCATCTCCCCTCTTGGTTCTTTTGCCAATTATCTTCAATCTGTGTCCTCTGGTTATTGAATCACCCACCAGTGGAAACAGTTTTTCCCTTTCTACTCTATCAAAACCCCTAATAATTTTGAACACCTCTATTAAATCTCCCCTTAACCTTCTCTGCTTTATATAGTGGTGATGCAGCAAGAGAGTTTCTTACAAGTCAACCAGGACAAAAGAAATAACAGAATATAAATGACATTCAACCAACAATCTTCTATCTGCCCAGTTACTGTCTGAAATAGAGTTTGAAAATGCTCGAGAAGAAAGCAGCACTGAAGACGGGCGCCAAAAAAGCCTTGAATAAACTGCCAGCAAAGGGCGGCAAGAAGCGGACAAAGTCGAGGAAGAAGAATTACCCCATCACTACAAAGTGATGAAGCAGGTTCACCCCAACACAGGCATCTCCTTCCAAGGCCACATGCATCATGAACTAACTTTGTGAACAATGTTTTTGAGCGCATCGCAAGTGAGGCTTCCCGCCTGGCTCAACAAGCATTCGACCATCAGCTCCTGAGAGATCCAGAGCATCGTGCACCTGCTGCTGGCTGGGGAGCTAGCCAAGCACGCCATGTTGGAAAGGACAAAAGCGGTGACCAAGTACACCAACTCCAAGTGAAACTCCACAATGTACTGGAAAAACACAAATGGGCTCAACCTACACGAACTGGATTGGAAAGATATCTCAAGGACTAGCAATCACAAAGAAACTGCAAAAGATCTTCATCGGTACCCATTGTAAACTCTGCAAAAACTATCCCAAGCTTAATTTTAAAAATAGATAAAAGCACAATATTGTGGTAGAGAACAGAATGTAACGGTGGGACCGGGAACGTACACACAGGTCAGCACAGCGACTTCTCATCACTGACTGTTCTTTATGCCCGTACTGTTTTGTTAAAACCATCCAAAAACACTATCTTCCATTCTGTATGCCTAATAGCCCATGTTCACAGACACGGAAACTGTGTGGATTTAGTTTCTAATTCAGAACCAGTTGGCCTCAGTTTTGCAAAAAGGCCTCTCACAATCTCTCTCTGGGGCAAACTAAAATGTACGTTTTGATAAATAAATGTTCGTTACATTCCTTTTTGGGATTAATACCTCTACTGATTTTTGTTTTGTTACAGTGTAACAGCTTACGGTATCTCCCATTCCCCAATTGGGTCCCTCCATAACGCACATTATCCACAGTCTGGAATTGGCTGAGATGCACAAGGTCAAGCATCGTGATGAGAGATCCAATTTTCCCCTCATGTGGAAAGCTCCAGACCCTACAGAAATACCATCAAGACATTCAATTTCGTGTTGAACTCCAGATTCTAGCAGTCAGCCATCACTCAGTGGTAGCACTCTCACCTCGGAGTCAGAAGGTCATGGGTTCAAGCCCCATTCCAGAGGCTTGAGCACAAAATCCAGGCTAACACTCCCAGTGCAGTACCGAGGGAGTGCTGCACTGTCGGAGGTGCCGTCTTTCGGATGAGGCGTTAAACCGAGGCCCCGTTTGCCCTCTCAGGTGGATGTAAAAGATCCCATGGCACTATTTCGAAGAAGAGCAGGGGAGTTCTCCCCGGTGTCCGGGTCAATATTTATCCCTCAACCAACATCACTAAAAAAATTATCTGGTCATTATCACACTGCTGTCTGTGGGAGCTTACTGTGCACAGATTGGCTGTATTACAACAATGACTACACTTTAAAAGATTGGCTGTGAAGCGTTTTGGGACATCCTGAGGTCATGAAAGGCACTATATAAATGCAAGTCTTTCTTTCACCTGTCCCTTAACATTTTCGTTTGCTACATCATCCATATTTGTAGCCTATGGAGTGCATTGCCGATTTAGTACAAATCAGGGCAGTTTAATACTCTGCACTTACTTCCACCCACGAGGACCTGACTCAGCCTGCCCCAAAACTAACTTCACAGGAACCCTTAGAGCCAGCAGAGAGAAGAGTCCGAGCTCGACTTCATTCCAAGTTCTGGAGGTAAGTGGCCAGTTCAATAGCTCAGGGGCTAGCCAAGTTGCACGTTGCTTTGAAAAGAATCTACAAATATAGTAATCACTGTGCAAGACGATCATACAACTTTTTGAGTCCAATACAAGCATTGCCATATTAGCATTTATATCAGGTCTGTTTAAAAAAATGTCTTCTTACACTGCAATATTCCAGAATGGTTGCTGGATGCAAATTAGATAGATTTCTTTCAGAAAATAACATTTTGGGATACGGTATATGAGTAATTTGAGACATGACATGTGGTAAGTGTAATGTGCTTGGGAGGAAAAAAGTGACTTTAGACCTATGGTTCCCAAAGCTCTCCATCACTGGGAGTTTTCCTCATCTCATGTCTGGATCTGTTATAGACTAATTGCTATGATTAGTTAACAACTCCATTATCATTGTATCATGCGACTACCGGGACAGTAGAAGACGAACTAGATGGAACTTAGTCTTTTTCCATCTAGCAATTCCTATGGATATAGTCTTAGAAACCCTGTCTAGGCTAAACACAGTTATAGTGTTGACAACTGCATTTATATGGGAAGGTACAACATGGATTTTTTTGAATACAAGGACACCTGTACGATAAGCATACCCCAAAATATCTGTCAACATTTCAATAAGTCAATTAGATGGATTACCTTTCTTTTGACATTGTGCAAAGCACAGTGCCCTATTTAAGCTTTTATTGCAACGATCATTCTTCATTATAAGTAATTACAGTAAACCCACAATGATACACTTAAGATTGAACAGTTAATGGTCTAGTAAAATTAAACTGGAGGTTCTGGATTTGATTGCCAAAATCTAGTTCTTCCCCTCCCTTATTTGCATAAACTATCCCAGTATATGAGGTTACAGCCTGCCAAACACTTAGGCAGTGGTGATGTTTTTAAACAATAACTTAAACGGGTATTCCGGAAGCAATTCCAGATCATCTTGTTGCAAGTTATATTAACAAGACTGTCTCAGCATGCAATAGTTCTGATTATTTCCATAGATCATAATGGGCAGAGGATATCATACAAACCCATTAAGCAGTCATTTACTAATAATCACCAACACCAATTTCTAGCCTTATATAGTTAGCAAGCAAGTCTAACCATCTTCTCATTATAAGTAATTGGTGATAATTGATAATTATAGTTTCTTAATGGACATAGGCAACATCAGAACCCTATCCTCCTGCTGGAATGGAATTCTCACGTAGTCTCTGCCCATTAAGAAACTATCGTGGACTGGCTCAGCCTGGTCCACAGATGACTGCTGTCCAAGCTGACTGCAGGGCTTCCAGTAAGTTTATCTGTATCATTAGAGATTATATTTGAGTGGCAGTAGATCTCTTTTTGGCTTTATGTCAAAGGGAGAGGTTGATAGGGCATCTTGAAATTGAGACCAATAGTGCAGGACACCGCTAAGATTGAAAAGTATAGAATCATACAGCACAGGAGGCCGCCCTTCGGCCCATTGTGCCTGTGCCAGCTCTTTGAAAGAGCTATCCAATTTGTCCCACTCCCCTGCTCTTTCCCCATAGATCTGAAGTTTCTTCCCCTTCAAGTATTTATCCAATTCCCTTTTGAAAGGGAAATAGGAAGATTTTCTTTTTAAAATCAAATTTTAATGGACATTTTTCAACTAGAAGACTCCTCTACCATTTACATATTACAATCTCAAAGCCCAATCTAAAATCATTAGCAGCACCCTCCCCTGCTTCGCTAAAAGTTCACAGTCTAATTTATAACTCGCCTTCACTATTATAGCTCTGTCAAAGACACATTAGCTTCATTATAAAACTCTCGTTACAGATTTCTTAGATACACCCAATCCTCACTATAAAGTTCTATGCAAGAAGTCCACTGAACCTTGGACACCATCGTTTTTGTGAATGGTGATGTCACGTATTATTCTAGGTTAGGTATAACAGGCTTTTCATTACAACACACAAAATGCTCAGCTCTCAGGTACAACTTTACAACAAGGGCACCATTTAGTTACCAACCTATGTCAAGTGTCAGCTTGGCTCAGTTGGTAGCACTCGCCTCCAATTTAGGAGGTTGTGGCCTCACTCTAGTCAGTACACAGGCACACCAATGCAGTACTGAGGGATGCTGTATTGTTACAGATAACATCTTTTGCATGAGCCTGTTAATCCGACACCCCGTCTGCCTATTCAGGTCGACCGAAAAGATCCGATGGCATTATTCGAAGAACATAGGAACGGAGTGGGCCATTCAGCCCCTCGAGCCTGTTCTGCCTTTCAGTGAGATCATGGTTGATCTGTATCTTAACTCCATTTATCTGCTTTGGCTCCATTTCCCTTAATACCGTTGGCTAGCAAAAATATATCGATCTCAGTCTAAAATTATTAATTGAGCTAGCATCTACTGCTCTTTGTGGGAGAGTTCCACACTTCTACCACCCTTTGCATGAAGGCTTGTTTCCTAACTTCCTTCCAGAATGGCCTGGCTCTGATTTTAAGGCTATGTCCCCTTGTCCTAGATTTCCCCACAAGCGGAAAAAGTTTCTCTCTTTCTACCCTGTCAATTCCTTTCAAAATCCTAAAAACCTCAATCAAATCACCCCATAACCATCTTTATTCCAGGGAATACAAGCCTACTTTATGTAATTGCTCCTCATAATTTAACCCTCAGAGCCCTGGTAACATTCTTGTGAATCTGCACTGCACTCCTTCCAAGGCCAATATATCCTTTCTAAGATGCGGTGCCCAGAACTGTACACAGTGCTCCAGATATGGTCTAACCAGGGTAGTTCTACTTCTGCCTCAACCAACATCCCCCCTCAACCAAAACCAATAAAAATCAAACAGTTTAACTGGTCATTTATATCGCGTCTGGACCCATCTTTTGTTTCTTCACTTGTCCCATTATCACCCTCTTTTGCTTTGCACCAACATCACTTTCTCATTTAATAACTACTGCCCTCCATCCTAACACCGATGTCTTCCTTTTGTTCTTTACCTGCCCCCACACACCTCTCTTTCCCAACCCCTGCCCCTCACTTTTCCCTCGCTCTGCATTTGCTTAAAAGCTGTTCATCGCTAAGATCTTCCTGTTCTGATGAAAGGTCAGCGACGTGAAACATTGGGCCCGATATTAGCACCCGCTATCGGGTGCGTTCCTGGCAGGGGGGGCTCCGAAAATCGGGGATTCCCGGAGCGGGTCGGGAGCCCGGCTCCAACCCGCCCACTTCCGGGTTCCCCAGTGGCGTGCTGACGCGCGCAGCCCCCACATGTGGGACTCCCGCAGGCAATTAAAGCCAGCGGGGTGTCACTTAACAATATTTAGTCTGCTATTTCAGGTCATTAACAGACCTGATTAAGGGATTATTTCAGGAGGGGTGGGATTTTAGAAACAACTGGGACCGTTTCCCGTACTGGGGGAAACACTCCCAGTTGAAATGGACGTGTTGCAGCTGTCAGCCTGTGGCAGCTGCAAAGGTCCATTTGACAGGTTGGGGGGCGTGGGGGGGGGGGGGGGGGGGAGACCCTCACTCATTGCAGGAGGCCACTCTGTCACTTGGGACAAAGTTTGGCCTCCACCACCCTCCTCCTGACAGTCAAAGTCACCAACCTGCACACTTACCCCGGGGTCCGGGGACATGTACTTACCTTGCGGACCCCCTCAAATGTGCATCTTCCGGATGGGGGCCGTCGTAGCTGCAGTCATGACCTCCTCGGAGGGCAAACAGCATCACCAGCCTCGCCGGCCACCTCTGACACGTGGAGCTCCACAACACAGTGCTGTGACACATCCACCTGCACAGCAGGAGGGAGGGCAACCGCAGAGAGAGATGCTTCACAGAGGGCACTACCCTCGCCACAGGGTCCACAGACCGAGGCTCAGCTTCCTGGACCTCTCTGAGCAGCAGTACACATGGAGGCTCAGAGTCACTTGACATGTAATCGTGGACATCTGTAGCCTCCTTCATGCCAAGCTGCTCCCGGGTGGCCCGAGCACCATCTCCTTACCTGTCGCTGTCAAAGTCACCACTGCCCTCAACAACTTCTCCTCCGCATCCTTCCAGGGTGCCACCGGGGACATCGCCGACGTCTCTCAGTCATCTGCACAAAAGAGCCCTGCAAATACACCTACACCCACTCTGCAGTGCCACAATGGGTGGCATCAGTTGTGGGTCTTCATTGTGATTCTCAGGAAAGGGCATTATTGCACAAATCAGACAAGATTCGCAAAGACGTGGCAGTCGTGATGCCAATATAATGTGATGTGAGTTGGTCAGAAATTAAATATAAGTCAAAACCATGACAAACCCTCAAACACCCTTGTGCATCCCCTTCATGCTCACGACACATTTGCCTTACGCTTCCTACTGCACATATGTGATGCATGCCCTGTGGCTGCAGCACAGGTAGTGGCAGGTTGAGTGAGGCTGACCGTGAAAGAGATGCATGAGAGGGTGAGTATGAGATAGAGCCATGAGATTGTATGAGGATTGGGTTGAGTGGTAGTGGCGGGATGAGTACTGGCGAGGTGAGTAAGTGCAGGTAAGATGAGGATGAGGTTTGAGTGGGTGTGAGGGGTGACGTGACAGAGTAGAGTTGGCAGTGCAGAAGGAGATGTGGGGTGGGGGCGGTGATGTGGCAGGCGGAGTGTAGGGGAATGAGTAAGTGTACTCACTTTGGCTGACCTACTTAGGTCATTGCAGCGCCTCCTGCACTGTATGCAGGTGCGCGATATGTTGGTGGTGCAGGTGACCTCCTCTGCCACCTCGAGCCAGGCCTTCTTGGTGGCAGAGGCAGGCCGCTTCCTCCCGCCCGCCTGGGCAGGGGGGGGGGGGGATCTCTGTCCTCCCCCTCCTCACCCCATCCAATGATACCTGGAGTGAGGCATCATTAAACCTGGGAGCAGCCTTCCCCCTGGGCTGCTCCATGCTGTAATTTTTCCTATTTCTTGCAGCAGTCAGTCAGTGGAGGACTGCCCCTTTAAATAGAGCTCCTCCAGCTGACAGACCTTACTGCGCATGCGCAGTCCGCCCGCCGCGCAGCTCAGCAGCGGGGAACCCGGAAGACCAGGTAAGTGGATCCAACATCCCAGCTGTAGTGCTGAAGACTTGTGCTCCAGAACTAGCTGCGTCTCTAGCCAAGCTGTTCCAGTACAGCTACAACACTGGCATCTACCCGACAATGTGGAAAATTGCCCAGGTATGTCCTGTCCACAAAAAGCAGGACAAATCCAATCCGGCCAATTACCGCCCCATCAGTCTACTCTCAATCATCAGCAAAGTGATGGAAGGTGTCGTCGTCAGCGCTATCAAGCGGCACTTACTCACCAATAACCTGCTCACCGATGCTCAGTTTGGGTTCCGCCAGGACCACTCGGCTCCAGACCTCATTACAGCCTTAGTCCAAACATGGACAAAAGAGCTGAATTCCAGAGGTGAGGTGAGAGTGACTGCCCTTGACATCAAGGCAGCATTTGACAGAGTGTAGCACCAAGGAACCCTAGTAAAATTGAAGTCAAGGGGAAACAGGGGGAAAACTCTCCAGTGGCTGGAGTCATACCTAGCACAAAGGAAGATGGTAATGGTTGTTGGAGGCCAATCATCTCAGCCCCAGGGCATTGCTGCAGGAGTTCCTCAAGGCAGTGTCCTAGGCCCAACCATCTTCAGCTGCTTCATCAATGACCCTCCCTCCATCATAAGGTCAGAAATGGGGATGTTCGCTGATGATTGCACAGTGTTCAGTTCCATTCGCAACCCCTCAAATAATGAAGCAGTCCAAGCCCGCATGCAGCAAGACCTGGATAACATCCAGGCTTGGGCTGATAAGTGGCAAGTAACATTCGCGCCAGATAAGTGCCAGGCAATGACCATCTCCAACAAGAGAGAGTCTAACCACCTCCCCTTGACATTCAACGGCATTACCATCGCCGAATCCCCCACCATCAACATCCTGGGGGTCACCATTGACCAGAAACTTAACTGGACCAGCCATTTAATTCTGTGGCTACGAGAGCAGGTCAGAGGCTGGGTATTCTGTGGCGAGTGACTCACCTCCTGACTCCCCAAAGCCTTTCCACCCTCTACAAGGCACAAGTCAGGAGTGTGATGGAATACTCTCCACTTGCTTAGATGAGTGCAGCTCCAACAACACTCAAGAAGCTCGACACCATCCAAGATAAAGCAGCCAGCTTGATTGGCACCCCATCCACCACCCTAAACATTCACTCCCTTCACCACCGGCGCACTGTGGCTGCAATGTGTACCATCCACAGGATGCACTGCAGCAACTCGCCAAGGCTTCTTCGACAGCACCTCCCAAACCCACGACCTCTACCACCTAGAAGGACAAGGGCAGCAGGCACACGGGAACAAAGCCACCTGCATGTTCCCCTCCAAGTCACACCATCCCGACTTGGAAATATATCGCCATTCCTTCATCGTCGCTGGGTCAAAATCCTGGAACTCCCTTCCTAACAGCACTGTGGGAGAACCTTCACCACACGGACTGCAGCGGTTCAAGAAGGCGGCTCACCACCACCTTCTCAAGGGCAATTAGTGATGGGCAATAAATGCTGGCCTCGCCAGTGACGCCCACATCCCATGAACGAATAAAAAAATTTTAAAAATTAGGCTGCGATCGCGCGCGGGACAGACTGATTTCACCGGGCGCATTACCCAGGCGCCCAGTCGCACCCCCCCCCACCCCGCCAAGAACCCGCAGCCCTCCTAATAGCGAGCCCATTAACTCTGTTTCTCTCTCCACAGATGCTGCCTGACCTGCTGAGTGTTTTTCAGCATTTTCTGTTTTTATTTCTATTGATCTCATTTATCTATTGCTTTCATTTATCTCATTTATTGTGTGAAAGACTTTGCTTTGTTCACCTTTTAGAAATGATAATCCGGGTCAAAATTAAGAGTCACTTGGACAAGTGTGGATTGATAAAGAACGGCCAGCATGGATTTGTTGAAGGAAAATCATGCCTAACTAACTTGATAAGAGTTTTTTGATGAGGTAACAGGAAGGGTTGATGAGGGCAACGCAGTTGATGTTGTGTATATGGACTTTCAAAAGGCGTTTGATAAAGTGCCACAATAGAATTATCAGAAAAATTGAAGCCCTTGGAATAAAAGGACAAGTGGCAGCATTGATACGAAATTAGCTAAGTGACAGGAAACAGTAGTGGTGAACAGTTGTTTTTCGGACTGGAGGAAGGTGTACAGTAGTTTTCCCCAGGGGTCGGTACTAGGACCGCTGCTTTTATTGATATGTATTAATGACTTGGACTTGGGTGTACAGGGCACAATTTCAAAATTTGCAGATGACACAAAACTTGGAAGTGTAGGAGAATAGTGATAGACTTCAAGATGATATAGACAGGCTGGTGGAATGGGCGGACACAGGGCAGATGAAATTTAACCCAGAGAAGTGCGAGGTGATACATTTTGGCAGGAAGAATAAGGAGAGGCAATAGAAACTAAATGGTACAATTCTAAAGGGGTTGCAAGAACAGAAAGATCGGGGGTTACATGTGCACAAATCGTTGAAGGTGGACGGACAAGTTGAGAAAGCAGTTAAAAAAGCATCGGGATCCTGGGCTTTATAAATAGAGGCATAGAGTACAAAAGCAAGGAAGTTATGTTGAATCTTTATGAAACGCTGGTTGGAGTATTGTGTCCAATTCTGGGCTCCACACTTTAGAAAAGATGTGAAGGCCTTGGGAGAGGGTGTAGAAGAGATGTACTAGAATGGTTCCAGGGATGAGGGACTTCAGTTACGTGGATAGACTGGTGAAGCTGGGGTTGTTCTCCTAGAGCAGAGAAGGTTAAGAGGAGATTTGATAGAAATGTTCAAAAAGTTATGAGGAGAAATGGTGATGTATAATTTCCACCTTGGAACAAACTTTATCCAAGTGTGGCTCAGTAAATTGCATACCAAGTAATACATTCTACTACTGAAACAACCCATCAACAAAAGTATGCAACCTCTAGTTCAGCGTCAGCCATGGCTCAGTTGGGTAGCACTCCACAGACTTGAGCCCATAATCTAGGCTGACGCTCCAGTGCAGTACTGAGGGATCTCTGCAGTGTTGGAGGTGCCATCATTCAGATGAGACATTAAACTGAAGCCCAGGCTGCCCTCACAGGTGGGTATAAAAGATCCCATGGCACTAATCGAAGAAGAGCAAGAAGTTCTCCCCCGGAATCCTGGCCAATATTCATCCCTCAATCAACATCACTAAAAAAAAAATTATCTGGTCATTTATCTCATTGCTGTCTGTGGGACCTTGCTGTTCAGGAATTGGCTGCCGTGTTTCCGACATTACAACAATGGCTACACTTCAAAAGTACTTAATTGGCTGCAAAACGCCTTGGGACGACGTGAGGTTGTGCAAGGCGCCATGGAAATGCAAGTTCTTTCCATTTGGAGGGGAAAAAATGGTTTCCAACAGGCACAGTTGCAGGAATTTCTGACACCCCAATCCCTGCAGTACTAACTGCAATGGGGAAAGAGCAGGGGAGTGGGACTAATTGGATAGCTCTTTCATCAGCCGGCACAGGCACAATGGGCTGAATAGCCTCCTCCTGTGCTGTAACAACTATGATAACTGGGACAGCCAGCTAGGCCCCCGCTTTTAAGCATTTCATTGCACAGTTCAGACAAACAGTGGCTGTTCTATTCATTGACAAAGCAGTCAAACAGATAGGGACGATGGGAGTCACATGAATGCTGGGAATAGCAATACTAATTACTGTGAACACATTGTGTAGGAACCCTTGTGGCCACTTGTGTTTTGCACCCTTGCTTACACATTACAGCCCTTTCACCAACAGTAGCAAATATACCTGAACAGAATGTCCCCAGGATGGTAGAAAGCCACAACACATCAAGACTTGTGCTGCTGGACTCTCATTTTAAAACAGGGGCTATACAGTATTGCTTCTATGTGGTTTTCCAGTACCAGAGGGGTTGAGTGGAGGGACACTTAACAAATAAGATGGGTGTCCCAAGATTCAAAATAAAAGGGCTTCCATTTATATAGCACCTTTCATAACCTCAAAATGTCCCAGAGCGCTTCACAGCTGATTAAGTACTTTTTTTTTGAAGTGCAGTCACTGTTGTAATGCAGGGAAACACTGCAGCCAAATTTCACATGACAAGGTCCCACAAACAGCTGCGAAATAAATCTGTTTTTTTTTTAAAAAGTGCTGTTGGTCGAGGGATGAATATTGGTCAGGATACCAGGGAGAACTCCCCCGCTCTTCTTCGAAATAATGCTGTCGTTTTTCGGGTCTAGAATCGGCACTGCAAGGACATTGGGTCTAGGGCCTCATCTCAATAATTTAGGTGTGCTGCCGCCCCCTGTGGGACCTCCACAGGGCAGCTTGCCCATTTGAAGAAATTAATATCAAGCCACTTGCCTCGCCAGCAGCGGCCCGAAGGTAAGTCCCGGGCCGAGGGGAACGAAGTGGCAACAGGTGGGGAACCGATTGTGAGTGCTGTAGTGTCGGGGGAGCACTCCTGCTCCTCCTGGCTCCACAGCAACAATTACTGATAGACTTTGTTTTAAATCTTGTATTTCATTAGCAGCCAATGAAGAATCCCAAGCGGAGCAGGTGTCGGGCCTGACAGCCAACCAATTTCAGTGAGGGAACCTAAATTAGGCATTAGGCCCCTCATTTGCACATGCAAAAGGTCCTAGCGTCCGTTTTAGGTGGCCACCTGGAGCGCCGACACCAATCTGGCAGCACCCGTATGCAGGCACTGATCGGGCATGGGACGTCGCAACCCAAAATTGGTCTTTTTTGCCCCCATTTTCTGCCTGGAAACAGGCACAACGAAGACCAATTTCTAGCCCCTTTTTCGGCATGTCAGACCCAACAGGCACTAGAATAGCAGTGTCACTGGAGTAGGGTGGACTGCTATGGACACAAGGCTAAGGTTTTTCTGCAGGCCTACAGGCCCAGCTAGATGATGTTGTGCATTTAGAACAAATTCTAAAAAGCACCCTTCCGCCATTAAGCATTCAAGGCAAACCCTGGGCTGTTAGCTGAGGGATTAATTAATATCACACCTCCTACCACAGAAGCCCTGAAATGAAAAAATAACTATAGAGATTATAAAACTGAGTAGGGAGATCACTTTTTTAAAAATCAGATTTTAAAAACTGATTTCCACTCAAATTCTTGCTTTTTGTTTTTAGGATGGTTAATCAGTTTAAAAAAAACCAATTTTTTCTCAATTTGTGAGGAAAAAAAATTCCCAGTACTTTACCAAAAAATTAGGTCCCGAGATGCTTATATGTTGCATCTGCGATGTCAGGGGACATGCTTTGTACGCTACAATAATGTCATGGATGTGATGTGCTCATGTTTCTAGACCCAGTATTTGGCAGAAAAAAATAAATGAATTTTGATTTGTTTTCAATATATAAAAGGGGATCTAAATCTAAGTATTGCTACATGGATTAAACTCTTTATACTGCAGCAAACATCAGCCTTTTATTCCTAGTTAAGTATGAAGGAAGGACAGCAGTGAACTAGCACTGTTACCACACAATGACAGTCCCCGGAAGACTGAGGTCGCCAATCAAAGGCCAACTCAGGTCACACACCAAGGCACTGTTGTTCACTAAAATCAAGATCGCAGCTGTTCTCCTGAGCATAATCTCCAACAGTTTTTGTACCCCACCATGATAATGGCAGTCAAGTAGTTGGACCCACAATAGGTACAGATCCACCAATTTTACTTTTAATTTGTAAAACAAACACCGATTAAAGGTTAAGGCGGGAGGGGGGGGTCTCATGGTTAGTCCATAAAAGTCATATCCATGGACTGCGTAAATAATTATGGGTTATCCTTTAGTTTGTCCTTACCAAGTCCTATGTTTGTCTTAAGTCTTAGTGACATTAAGTCCCTTTTTTTAAACTTGAGTTTCAGAGATGTTCAAAAGAAATACAGGTGTTTATGGGTTTTCTGGTGATAATTTTCCCCACTGATTTTTTTTCCTTTTTTAAAAAAAGCACTTAAAAAAAATACCTTGGGGAACCCTCCCCCCCAAAATTCCATGTTTTTAAATTGGCAATAAAAACTGGCTTTACTGATCCTTCATTATTGAGGAACACAATTATTTATTATTGCTCAACATGCTTGACAGGTTGACAACATCTGTCAGCTGGCTGCTATTTTTAGCAGTAGGGAGCCCCAAGCGGAAGAACTCTTGTTCTAACTAGATACTTTCTCATCCAAATTAGATACATTTCTTTCAGAAAATAGCATTTTGGGATACAGTATGAGTAATTTGAGACATGACCTGTGGTAATTGTAACATGCTTGGGAGGAACAAGTGACTTTGGACCTATAGTTCCCAAAGCTTTCCATCATTGGGGTTTTCCTCTCTTCATGTCTTGGCCGATTGTAGACTAAATCAATAAGAGATTGATAGCATGATTCAGCGATAATGCCAATCAGAAGGCGAACTAAATGGACCTTGGCCTTTTCTCGTCTTGCAATTCCAATGTTCCAAATGGGCATGTCCAGCAGAGGGGGAGAGGGTGGAGATCGAAATAAAGAGCTGCATTATACATGTCCAAGAATTCCATAGATCCATTGTTGGACTTCCTTTATGTGGACGAGGTCAGAAACTAAGCCTCAGAACTATGTTTGGCTTAGTTTGCCTAAATAATTAGCTTTGATATTACACAGAACAAAATCATTCTGTGAACAATGGGATACGAATCCCTATGTCAAATAAGAGTGATACTTGGAATGAAGAGACTTGACCAGGAGGAGACATTGGATGAATGTGGATTATATTCCTCGGCACTGAGATGCATTACAGGTTTTCAATTTTTCCCCTAGATATTCTCTCGGGGTCAGCGTCACTGATCACTCCTCCCATAAGTGGGCCTCATCTTCCCTAGGATCTGATGTGCACTTATTTCTGCCCAATGTCTAGATAAACAATAGCATGATCCAAGGATCATAACAGAGAGCCCTTGCTCTGTACACCGGCTATCGGCATGAACAATTCTGTCTTTACTGAAGGTGAACTGGATAAACCCTCTACCGAGATGAGGTACTCGCCTCAAAACAATGAAGCAGTTTGTTTAAAACAAACAAAATATAGTTAGATTGTATACTTCCTTACATTCCTCAGTACGTGAAAACAATAAAATGTAACTCGCTTTCTCTATTAAGTATGTGAACCTAAAACAGAAGGCAACTCACCGTTAACCCTTCAAGTATAATCAGCCCCAAGCCTTTGGACACAGACAACTTTGAGAAGCAGGATACCAAATCCACATGCAGGCGTGACTGAGAATGCCTGTGTGAACTGCCCCCTGAAGTCACAGAGGGTTTCAATCAAGGGCCTGTCCTTTTCTTGAAAAGGATCAAGTAGCTGTCAAAGTCATCACCTGTGTTGATGGTCCACACCTTGATAGGAAACCAAGAGGCTTCCAACAGTCTGCCTGGCTGGGTGAGCTAATTGATCTATTCCTGTTCATACATCATGGCTGGGGTTTCTTACCTCCACGTCTGGTGATGGAGCGTCGTTAATGTACTGAACGGCTATAGGGATTCTTCTCCTATTTTAAGTTAATAAGCAGCAATCAGAACAAATTTTAGATTACGTGCACAAATGTAATGGTGTCATCTACCCTTTAGCGCCATGGATGGGGGGTGAAGGCAGGGAAATCTATTCCCATTTTAAAAAGTTGCAAACACTAATGGTGTGAGATCCAAAACAGAAGTGAATGGAAAGAGTTGTATTCAGTCTCAGGCGCAGTGAGACGACATCACCCAGCATCAGGTACCAAGTTAAACGCAGTAGATGGCTTCTCACATTGAGTCTAACGGTGTTATTAAGGAAATCAGGTCCAAAACAGACAGGCACTTAGTTATTTCTTAACGCAGGTCAAAGGTGACAATCTGATGACATCACACCTTTACAAGTGAGGTTTTTTTTAAATACGTAAATGTGTTGTTCCCTCAGGTTAATGGCAGACATTTTAATCCAGCTGCAGTTCAATAAAACCAGCTTGTTCCTTACCACTGCTTATGCACACCTCCTAGTGGCCAGCTCATGAGGAGGCCTTGAAGTAAACCAGAACAGGCTGCATGCCTGCTCCCAACAGAATAACTTTTTAAAAATACTCTTACATTCGTTGAACCATTTGTTTTACAGCATACTTGAAACATACTGCTCAAGTACCTTGGAAAAGTGTGTAAAATTAGTGCAAATCGTTGAAGAGACTAGGGTAAATTTAAGAGTGCAAGTCTCTCAGCACCTCTTTGAAAGACTTGCATTTATATAACGCTTTTCACAACCTCAGGATGTCCCAAAGTGCTTTACAGCCAATGAAGTACTTTCAAACTGTTGTAATGTAGGAATCGTGGCAGTCAATTTGTGCACAGCAAGGTCCCATAAACAGCAATGAGATAATGACCAGATAATTTGTTTTTATTTTTAAAGGTGTCGTTTGAGGGCCAGGACACCGGGGAGAACTCCCCAGCTCTTCATTAAAATAGTGCCGCAGGATTTTTTACATCCACCTGAGGAGTCCGGCAGGACAGCACTCCCTCACTACTGCACTGGAGTGTTAACCTCGATCACGTGGGGCTTGAACCCACAACCTTCTGACTCAAGAGGAGAGAGTGCTGCTAACTGAGCCACGGCTAACGCATAATTTAAACAGGATACTTAGCACCCCAATGGTTCAGTGGGTAAATTCACTGCTCAATGTGATACCAAGTCATACAGATTTGGAAGGTACCAGGTGCAATCTGCAGTCTGTGCAGAGTTAATTGATCTGGGCTGGCACAGCAGTACATTGCATCGGCACCCCTTGGTTGGGGGGGGGGGGGGGGAAGGGGGGAGGGGGAAGGGGAGGGGGGGAAGGGGGGAGGGGAGGGGAGGGAAGGGGGGAGGGGGAAGGGGGGGAAGGGGGGGGGAAGGGGGAGGGGGGGAAGGGAAGGGGGGGAAGGGAAGGGGGAGGGGGAGGGAAGGGGGAGGGGGAGGGAAGGGGGGGGAGGGGGGGAAGGGGGAAAGGGGGAGGGGGAGGGGGGGAAGGGGGAGGGGGGGGAAGGGGGAGGGGGGGAAGGGGGAGGGGGGGAAGGGGGAGGGGGGGAAGGGGGAGGGGGGAGGGGGGAGGGGGAAGGGGGAGGGGGGAGGGGGAAGGGGGAGGGGGGAGGGGGGGAAGGGGGAGGGGGGGAGGGGGGGAAGGGGAAGGGGGGAAGGGGAAGGGGGGAAGGGGAAGGGGGGAGGGGGGGGGAGGAAGGGGGGAGGGAAAGAAGGAGAAGGGTTCCACTCCTGTTCGATCCACAACCGTTGCTTGAAAGAGCACGTGAGGGCCAAAGACAAGACCTGGACCGGTAGGACCCTCCCTCCGCACGCCTCCCTCCCTCCCTCAGCACCCCCCCCCCCTCCGCACGCACGCCCGCCCCCCCTCCGCACGCACGCCCCCTCCGCGCGCGCGCGCCCGCCTCCCTCCCTCCCTCCGCACGCCCCCCCTTCCTTCCTCCACGCACCCCAATAGTTGTGAACACTGTTTCCACTCACACATGAAGAATGGCCAGTTGGGTGATGTAACAGCTGGATCCGTACTCCAGCATAAGGTAGTGCCTTCCACAGAGGAGAAGAAGAAAAAGATAGAGAGACAATATATAAAAAAAACCTGATTCTTATCTAGCAGCTATTTGTAAGAAACACGGACAATGTGTATTCACAATGTGTAAGCATTCAGGTCAGGCTGTGAAAGGTTTATTGGACTATCTTGCAACGAACTAGTTTAATAGATTGTTGATATACCTATCTGATGATTTTAGACACGTAGCAGAAACGCACGTCTAACCCGAGACAATCTGAGCTCTGTTTATTTTTGATATCAACATTATAAAATGCATTTTATTGGTTACTGATGCCAGCATTGGGCTGTATCTAAATATTAATTTTAATTAAAAGCATGCACGTGGAGGTTAAACTCTGGATGGAATGGGGGGGTGGGTGGGGGGAGTAAGTTTCTCCAGCTGTAGGTCAGACAGCCCTACAGTAAGGAATAACACAAAAGCAAAATACTGCAGATGCTGGAAACCTGAAATAAAACCAGAAAATGCTGGAAACACAGTCAGCAGGTCAGGCAGAGGGAGAAATCAGTTCTGATGAAAGGTCACTGACCTGAAAAGTTAACTCTGTTTCTCTCTCTCTCTCTCTCTCTCTACAGATGCTGCCTGACCTACACTAAGGAATGTTGGCTGTTCAAAGACCAGTGATACATTACTCACTGTAGGCCTTCTTCATTCTATGAATCCCATTCAATTCCACATACAAACAGGAAAGTGCCATGATAAAGGACATCAGGGACACTATCCCTTTAAGAACTGGCTTGCATTAAGCACGCCTTCCATCTCTGTGCATAGAGCCTCGTTATCAACTGCATTTCAGTTCAGCAGCAGAGGCAGCAAAGGGACCCAAGTATAACATGAGAATGTGCAGATATAAATAAATAATTCTAAGTAGCACCAGATCCTAAAGAAAACAGAAGGGTAGGAAGGAAGTGAGCTTTATACATGGAGCTGAACAACATTTGCAGAATGACAAAGGCCGAAGCTATAGTATGTTATCCATATTTTTATTACCTCCAGGCTCGGCTATTCCAATGCTCTCCTGGCCGGCCTCCCATCTTCCACCCTCCATATATTTCAACTCATCCAAAACTCTGCTGCCCATATCCTAACTCGCACCAAGTCCCGTTCACCCATCACGCATGTGCTCGCTGACCTACATTGGATTTCGGTCCAGCAACGCCTCAAATGTAAAATTCTCATCCTGTGTTCAAATCCCTCTACAGCCTTGCCTCTCCAGCCCTACAACCCTCCGAGATCTCTGCACTCCTCCAATGCTGGCCTCTTGCACAACCCCGATTTCCTTTGCCCCACCATTGGTGGCCGTGCCTTCAGCTGTCTAAGCCCTAAGTTCTGGAGTTCCCTCCCTAAACCTCTCTGCCTCACTCTCCTCTAAGATGCTCCTTGAAACCTACCTCTTTGAACAATCTTTTGGTCACCTCTCCTAATATCTCCTAGTGTCAAATTTTGTTTGATAACACTCCTGTGAAGCACCTTGAGATGTTTTACTACATTAAAAAGTTACTATATAAATGCAAGTTGATGTTATAATCTCTCACGCTCCCTCATACAACTATGAGCATGTCAAAACAGTATCGAATCTATAAATTAATAATTTCAATAAGGAATTCAGGAGAAACTTCTTTATCCAGAAAGTAGTTAGAATATAGAACTTCCTACCACCAGGAGCAGTTGAGGCGAATAACTAATGCATTTAAGGGCAAGTGAGATAATTGCGTGGGGGAGAAAGGAATAGAAGGGTATGCTGATAGGGTTAGATGAAGAGGGGTGGGAGGAGGCTCGTGTGGAGCATAAACATTGGCATGGACTAGTTGGGTCAAATGGCCTGTTCCTGTGCTGCAAACTTTATGTAATCTGTCAGTTGAATGCTGAGGTTTTAACTCCCAGACCAATTTGGCGCACTCATCACCCTTACCTGTCAGTTTAAAGCATTAGCTCTGCTGAAAGGGAGCTGTCCTGCAGACAGTGAGGTTAGAAGCTCTTTGGCATGGCTGATAAGGTCATTATAAAATGGGTACACTGGTCTCCAGCTTCTTCCTTGCATTTTCTGCTGAGTCAAGGAGTAATGGAAGAGAATGCATCTACTCGTTCATTAATCTTTGCTTCAGGTGTTTTGTCTCAAGTTCTATGAATAGAAGAAACAAGTTACTAACTTTTGTCTTTGTTTAGGCTCTAAAGGGTTACTATGCCTAATCATATTTCCTATTTTATCTTATTTTCTTCTTCCCCATGACCAGCTTTCAAGTTCTGCTTTTCCAGAGTTGCAATCTGACTCATTCCAGCTACTATATCTGGTTTAAAAAAGTCTAACTTTTGTCCTCTTATTATTAGCTAACTTCCTGCCCTCCAATTTAGATGCAATCCACCTCTCCAATAGCAACCAGGTTTCCCATAAAAGCTATTTATAAAGTCAACATCCCTTTTAGCCTACCTGAAATAGCCAGCCACTCATCAATCCCAATAATTCTACAGGACTTTACAGCCCTTATCCTTCAATTTCCAGGCAATATGTCTGAATTCACTTTTAAACACTTCTAGCTGTTCCCTCCTTACATTGTTTATTTGTGTTCCGTTCTCCCATCACCCCTGTTCTCGCTGACCTACATTGGCTCCTGGTTCAGCAATGTCTCAAATTTAAAATTCTCATCCTCATGTTCAAATCCCTCTATGATCTCTAACTCCTCTAGCCCTACAACCCTCCCGAGTATTCTGTGTTCCTCCAATTCTGGCCTCTTACACATCCCCGATTTTCGTCGCCCCACCATTGGCGGCCATACCTTCAGCTGTCCAGGTCCCAAGCTCCCTAAACTTCTCTCTCCTTTAAGATGCTCCTTTAAACCTACCTCTTTGACCAAGCTTTTGGTCACGTATCCTAATAGCTCTATGTGGCCCGGTGTCAAATTTTGTCTGATAATGCTCCTGTGAAGTGCCTTGGGACGTTTTACTAGGTTAAATGCGCAATACAAATGCAGGTTATTGTTATTGTGCAGGCAACTACCTCCGGCTTCCCTCCTGTTTCTTTCATTAGTACATCCACCCTCTTCTGTGTCTGCATTCCTGGCACCCACAAAACTCAATCACTGCCCTATTTGCTTTATCCCTACTCACAAAAGGAAACTATTCGTAATTCTTATTATTGAATCCCCAACCTCTATAACCTCCCTCCCAACACTTGCCCTTGTTCCATTTTCCTTCACAGATTTCTTATCACTGCCTCCTTTTCCTGTGTTACTCCCTCACTGGCCTTCGACGCTTAAAACCTATCTTTGAATCAAGTCGGTTTGTGTTTCCCTTCACGGAGAAGATCATTCACTCATGTTCCGAAAAACTCAAGAACTAAATTTTTCTTCAGCCAATAAAGTCATTAAAAATTGGCTGTGACCTCCTCTGCTCAGAGCCTTGCAAATGATCTTATCCAAAAGGGGAAAACACAAACCAAATCATTTCATAACAGAAAGTCTATTTGTGAAGCTACACCCTATTCCTGCTAAGAGCATCCAATGTAAAATTCCCTACTCCTGCCACCTAAGCTATGAGGAGCATGGGCTTGATCCTTGACTCAGTAAATCGAAGAATCTGTGGTCACATTATTATGTTGAGCTATATCTTTATAGAACCAATATAAGGAAGATTTTGATGCCAATGTAGTGAGTTAACTTGATTGCGCAAGTTCCACCACATGTTGAAACATGTTGAAATGGCAGAGAACACACAGTGTCAAGAGAGCCTTTACATATTTTCTCCAAAGATCATCTTCTTAACTACATTTGCAAGTGGAAGAGTAGGTCCTTCAGTCGCAGTAGACAATATAGTGTACGGATACCCATTTTGGGTGGATACCTCAACTTGAGCTGAAGTGTTGGTGAATACATTGATCGCCATTCATATCTCTACCAGTGACATTGATCAACAGTTGAACACATTAATTATCCTGAAAATTCCAACACCTGATGATGGGACCAGCTGGAAAGCCCCAGTGTTATTCAGCAACTGTGTGACCGGAATTGCAGATTGAAAGCATGCGCCACAACGGTTACTCCATCCTAATACAGTAAATTGTTTGACCAACTAATCTGATACAGATTATGTCCAATGCCAACTCTTGAAATGGAAGAGTTTCTCTTCCCAACCTAGAGATGAACGAGATTTCTTTGAGCTCAAGGTCTCGTGATTCCTTTTGCTGACAGGAATGGTCTTCCAGTAGTTGAAATGATCGGTGCTTTTGCTGACTTCCATGAAACCTGTCAGTAAGCCAAGACTGCCATCATGTGCAACACTGGACAAGATCCATGGGCCCAATACAAATCTTAAAGCTGGGTGTCACCTCAACTGATGCCAAGGGCGATTCAACTAAAAAAAAATCTCTCTCCGTGTTATGGCCTCAGTAGGCAGGTACGTCTGGTAATACACACAATCTGAAGCATCATTTAAAAAAAAAGTTTCCAAAATGTTTGCTGAACTTCTGAAAAGTAAATTAAAAGAATGGAGCATATATTGACACCACTGTATCAGCCAATGAGTTGGAGGTGGGGCGGGACTTACAGCAAAGAGACTCTACAGCAAACAGAACTCATGACCGAAACTACAGATATCTCCCGATAAAAGCAGGATTATTTCTCCAGCAAAATGCAGTGAGCAGAAGATAATTACATAATACAAATTATGTGCGTAAAATCAATCCCAGTTACTTACAGCAGTGCGGTCCAGGCGTGATTGATGGGGGAATTACTCAATCATCTCCATTCCGGCCACGACTTGTGGTGTCACAATATGCAGCCTTAAAAGATACTGGTGAATTGCAAAATCTAAAAAAGCCCAGAAATTTTGATGGAGGGTTTTTGGGAGCAGATCCGAGTTGGGAGACACTTCCACCTATTGCTTGGATGCACCCTGACCCTCTCCCAAATCCTGGGGTCAGATGGTATCTGCATAGTCCGAGCATGCAGCACTATGGCACTAATGGTGCCAATAGTGGGCCCACCCCCAAGGCGAGGGCAGGTGTGGAAATTCACTGCGGCACCTTGGTTTACAGGAACAGCTGGGGTGATCGGTTGCATTGGAAGAACAGACTTTTAAGTTTTACCACAGGCATTGACTAGGATGTGAATGGCAGTAAATAAGTCATTACAAGTTATCCTTCATTGGCATTGCACAATACGTCCACCCTCAATACCACCAGAATTTCAGCCAAACATTAGGGTGGGCACGTGGTGTAACTGAGTCCCACCCCAAATTGCTACATTGCTTTTGAGGCCCAAAGAGGTGGGTGGAGACAACAGCACATGATTGGCTCAATGAGAAAACAAGAAGAAGTAAAGATGCAGCAACAAGGCCTTTACTGACGACAGAAACAAGGACCTGAAGCAGAGCAAAGCCCTTAATAGGTACAGTGTTCCCCTTGTTCTCTCCCCACTAATAGTACATTCTTGTCTGCACGCAAAAATTGAGTTTTTTAAAAATTATTTTTGAAATCTTCAAGAACTTTACTTTCCTCTCCAGCAGGTACAGTTACTTCTTTTTAAAAAAAAAGTTTATTAAAAAGTTATAAAATTTAAAACTAGGTCAGAAAAGCCTTTTGCTTAGCTAGTCCCACCTACCCGTGTGCTATCCATGAGCTGGGTATAGCATGGAGCCTTACTTTATATATATTTAGGTCTTTTGATGCAATTTAACTGTTCATTGCAAGTACAATTATTACACCAAGAAATCCATATCAACACATCTGCACTTTAAGCCCCTCCCCCTTCGCTTCTCTTCATGACCCCTGTCTATCACAAAACATCCGCAGGCCAGGGCATCGGACAGATGCATCTTTAGACCTTTGCCAATTCTGCTTTATAGCAGCTACCATGAAGTGCATGTGAATAACCCAGGGCAACCTTTCCTGTGAACTTCTTTACCTTCTTATGGGGAACAGCTGACCCCCTGGCTTCTGTACTGCACCACTCCACAATGACACTGGTGAGACTGGGAACTTGATGTATGGGCGATCCTACACTCAGTAGCATAGAGCTTTCAACATGCTACATACTATAACACATTCATACTGCTGCCTTAGCTTTTCTTGACAACACATTACATTTCTCTCTCAATTCACGACTGGCTGTGGTGACTTACATTTGTTATTAGAAAAAAACATTCATAAAGAGGGTAAAGTGAAGGGGAAGCCATCTGCTTTAACACAAATACACTATGTTACACGCTGGACCTCTCTGCATCTTCACTAAGTTGAAATCAAGACTCATTGCACTACCTCACTCAGGTCTTTCCTTCCTCCTGTTGTCTTAAGAATTTTAAACCCAAACTTGGTGCCACCTTAACACTCCAGAGACTTGAGCACATAATCTAGACCAACACTCTGCTGTACTGAGGGAATGCTGCATTGTCGGAGGTGCCATCTATCAACTGAGGCCCTGTCTGCCCTCTCAGGTAGACGCATGAGAGCCCATGGCACCATTCAAAGAAAAGCAGAGGAGTTGTCCCCGGTGTCCTGGCCAATATTTATCCCTCAACCAGCATCACTAAAAAGCAGATTGTCTGGTCATTATCTCATTACTGTTTGTGGAACCTTGCTGTGCCCAAATTGTCTGCTGCGTTTCTTATGTTACAACAGTGACAACATTTCAAAAGTACTTCATTGGTTGTAAAACACTTTGGGACGTCCTGAGATTGTGAAAGGAACTGTATAAATACAAGTTCTTTATTTCTTCCCTTTATTTCCTGATTTATCTCATTCCCTTTACTCTTTCAACTTTGGTAGTGTCTTGCACCCTTTAGTCAAGTTGCTCAACAACAAAAAAAATGCAAACACACAAGAATTTGTGTACAATTGCTGACCTCCGCACTTGGTCGCGTGGCCCACAAACTGAAACAAACCTGGTGTCTGTAGCCAAGGCGTGAAATCAGCGCTGCAGTTACACAAAAAAGCACATTCCTGTGATCAACCTCCGCTGCAAGAGCTTCTGAATGGATGAATATTTTTCACAAGGCTGCTCCAGCTCTGACTGCTACATCTGAGATAGAGACACGCTGGGCGACAATGAAGGAACTGCATTTTTTAATGCAGAGGTGCACCCCCACGTGGCCCTGCGCCATCCTGCTTTCACAAGGAAATCACAACACATCATTTTAAACAAAGGCTCTCAAAATAAAATTCTCCTCATGGCCCAGCAAGTTTATCCAGCAAGTAGTTGAGCCTTACCTAGAAAGGTCGCTGGCCTAACCATTGGTCCCCGACGAGTTAGCTGATTTCAGTCGAGGTCCCTACGTCTCGAATTTAAGATTCTCACCCTGTTGTTCAAATCCCTCCATGGCCTTGCCCCTCCCTATCTCTGTAACCTCCTCCAGATCTCTGCGCTCCTCCAATTTAGGCCTTGAGCATCCAAGACTTCCTTCGCCCCACCACTGGTGGTCCTGAGCTCTGGAATTCTTTCCTTAGATCTCTCTCTCTCTCTCTTATTTTTTTTAAGATGCTCCTTAAAACCTACCTCTTTGACCAAGCTCCATCATCTGTCCTAATGTCTCCAAGTGGAAAATCCCCAAAGTAGTGTTTTTTTTTAAATATTCATTCTCGGGATGTGGGCATTGCTGGCAAGACTGGCATTTATTGCCCATCCCTAGTTGCCCTGAGAAGGTGGCGGTGGGCCTTCTTCTTTAACCGCTGTAAGGCAGTTTGAAACTGCTGAGTGGCTTGCTAGGCCACTTCACAGGGCAGTTAAGAGTCAACCAAGTCGGTATGGGACTGGAGTCACATATAGGCCAGACCGGCTATGGACAGCAAGTTTCCTTCCCTAAAAGACATTAGTGAACAAGTTGGGTTTTTACGACAATCGAGGCGAACAGCACAGATGCTTTAAGGGAAAGTTAGATAAGCACATGAGGGAGAAAGGAAAAGAAGGATATGCTGATAGGGTTAGATGAAGAGGGGTGCAAGGAGGCTCATGTGGAGCATAAACACCGGCATAGATCAGTTGGGCCGAATGGCCTGTCTCTGTGCCGTAAATGCTATGTAATTCATGGTCACATTTACTGAGACCAGCATTTTATTTCCAGGTTTTTTTTTTATTTTAAACTGAATTCAAATTCTCAAACTGCCATAGTGAGATTTGGTGTATGATTGGCTTCCTTAAAAAGTATTAATCGGCTAACAATGGGAGCCATTTTATTGTTCAGGTTTTCACTCCCAAAAAATATTTATGATTGACAGGAAGTCTGGCCATTTACAGATGATGTTAGTTTCAAGCCCCTTCCCTCCGATTTCCCAATAGATTCAAAAGTTGTTGACTGAATTTTGCTGATTAATAAAAGTAAACTTTATCAAAGCAGCTATACATTTAAGAGACAGCCTTGGTTGGCTCAGTGGGTAACACTCTCGCCTCTGAACCAGAAGGTTGTGGGTTCAAGTCCCACTCCAGTGACATGAGCACATAATCCAAGCTGACACTTCAGTGCAGTTCTGAAGGAGTGCAGCACTGTCAGAGGTGCCATTTTTCGGATGAGATGTTAATCCGAGGCCACGTCTGCCCCCTCATGTGGGCATAAAAGATCCCGCAGCACCATGTCGTAGAAAAGCAGATTGCCAATATTTATCCCTCAACCAACAATCGCTAAAACAGATGATCTGGTCATTATCATATTACTGTTTGTGGGATCTTGCTGTGCACAAACACCAACTA